>NC_090184.1:6495046-6795046 GCF_024679245.1 Pseudorasbora parva
AGTTGTCCTGGTACCTTTGCAGAAAACAGCCCCAAAGCTCGATGTTTCCACCCCCATGCTTCACAGTAGGTATGGTGCAACTCAGCATTCTTTTTCCTCCAAACACGAGTTGAGACAACACAAAGTTGAGTTTTAACCAAAAAGTTCTATTTTGGTTTCATCTAACCATACGACATTCTCCAAATCCTCTTCTGGATCATCCAAATGCTCTCTAGCAAACTTCAGACGGGCCCGGACATGTACTGGCTTTAGCAGGGGGAAACGTCTGGCATTGAAGGATTTGAGTCCCTGGCGGCGTAGTGTGTTACTGATGATAGCCTTTGTTACTTTAGTCCCAGCTCTGTGCAGGTCATTCACTAGGTCCCCCCGTGTGGTTTGGAGAATTTTGCTCACCGTTCTCGTGATCATTTTGACCCTATGGGGTGAGATTTTGCATGAAGCCCCAGATCGAGGGAGATTATCGATGGTCTTGTTTGTCTTCTATTTTATAATAATTTACCCTTTTCACAGACTGTGATGACGCATTTGAATGGTCATCAATATTATAAATCCTGCAACGTTTTTGTATATCCTTTTTGTTTATTATATCTACATTTATAACATTAATATTTTGTATTATATTACTTTTGCATCAAATTACAATAAACAACGTACCGCAGCTGTGAGGAAGTTTCTAATACAGCGTCTATGGAAGTGATGTAAAAATAACATTTCTCTCTTTTCACTGCCGTTATCAATATCACTCTATTTTTTTCCCTCTTTGTGAAAATTGTGAAACCACTTTTGTTGCATTTTTCTTTTGCTATTTGAGAAAATGGGGACACTAAAAATATATTCAATGTATTCTCTCATTCACCGCTATAAAATTAACCAAACTATGACGACTTACGCTCTAAGAAACCTGGAAATGTGAAAAGGGTCTATTGCTCCCACAGTTGATTTCTTCACACCAAGCTGCTTACCTATTGCAGATTCAATCTTCTCAGCCTGGTGCAGGTCTATAGTGGAGTTTGGAGTCCATTAATACAGGTAACGAGTGGACGACAGAGACAATTATTGTTTTCTCATTCTGTCTCTCATAGTTGAAGTGTACCTATGATTCAAATTATAGGTCTCTCTCTTATCTTTTTAAGCGGGAGAACTTGCACAATTGGTGGCTGACTAAACACTTTTTTGCCCTGCTGTATTCATATAAAACTGTCACTTACACACAAAGCATTGTGAAATAATTTACTGATGGTTCGTGATGCAGCTGCTGTCAGATCAGTCGACTGCTTCATCTTTCAACAATAGTTTCTTTGCAACTCTCCATTACACTGTGCCTCTTTACAACAAAAGGCTTTGAACAAAAACACATAATCCTCTGATGTGATCCAAGATGCCATTTAAATAAACCACCCACTTGTTCCCGATGCTGGGATATTTCTGACTGTACAAAGACACAAATGGGCTGTTTAAACTGGAAGAGTCAAAGAAAACGTTCCTTCACTCTTCCATTTGTCCTGTTGATGACAGGCTCAAGACACATCTGTATACAGTACATTAAAATGGTTTCTATTGCTTTTGACATGACGCTCACATCCAGTGTAGGCAAATGTCAGCCGTTAAGCGACTGAATGCCAGTGGGCGGAGCCTGTGGTGCGATGATGTGTAACTATTCATCAATGTCATATGCAAATGTATCCAGTGTGACATCACAGATAAAAACGAGCCATTTTTGGAGCATGATGTTTATAATGAGAATTTTTGAAATTTTGAAACTCAGAGGCTATTTAATGGTATAAAGACCATTGTCAAAATGTGTCAAAATACCAAGGCAAATTTGATTTAGATTTTGAAGTATTGACCCCTTTAATTAGGGTGACCACCTGTTCTGCATTTGGCAGAGCAGTCCTGAAATTTGGAGCTTTGTCCCGCGTCCTCCAAGATGTGTAAGAAGTATCCTGCATTTCCACCTCCCCTAGTTTCTCTTGAGGTAAATGCAAAAATGTACAACAAAGCCCCTTGAAAAGGGTCAACACCAAACAACTATTTAGTGTTTCCTATTGCTAATATATTTGCTGATTGCACACCTAAATTGCAAAGCACACTTAAGCTTTCAATTTATCAAGCTGACCAGCTTGCAGTTTGTCTAAACCGGCGCAGGCTGCACATACAATTACAAGAACAGTCCTGTTTAAATTAAAATACACAGAGAACTACCCTAGGGTTCATATCTCATCAAACACGAAGCAGAAAGGCAGAGTTCGTTTAGTTTAGTGTGGTAGGATCCAAATTAACGAACGGATCCCCTACGGCGATTTCCACTGAACACATGCGCTCTGGGAGAGATGTTTCCATGGCTACCATCATGCTGTTTAGAAGCCTTTGGACAGCCCTTGAAGTTTTAACTTTGTGTACATTGAAGCTCTATCTGTCTCTATTCCCACAGGACTGTCGTGCAGTAAATCCTTTCTACACTGGCTGTTCTGGGAGAAAGAGCGGCACAGTCATTATGATAATGCTGGATTTACTACTGATATGATAGCCACTGGGAAGCTGCGTTCGGCCAATCTTTCTTTCATTTAATGGAGAATCATTTTCAGATCGCTCCAGGATGTCACGATTGAGCTGTTGAGTCATCTCAGTGCATGTCTGAACAAACAGATTTTTGCTCAATATAGCAGCTGCAGGGTACATGCTGTCCTAGCAACTGCCTCACGTATCCAGACATTAGCCGACGATATAATTCGAGTAAAGACATTAGCTGATAGACAACAACTTACCTAAGAACGCTTTGACCTTTGAACCAAAGTGTATGTTTTTGTGCTTTGTTCAAGAATTCAAACTTCATGATTATTTCCAGCCACTCTAAAAGCAGCGCTTTGTAAGTGTCGTGCGGAGGAGGGTAAAGAAAGCCAGGCAGGCCTGCTTTCGATGTGAGGAAGGTGCTCATAACTTGCTGGCAGTCCCGAGCCAATAGCACAAAACAGATGTCGTTGGTGTGTCAACAGCGCAAGCAGGAGTAGTAATTAAGAGGATGCAATAGCACAGACTGCCCACTAGAGGCAGGATGAGGTCACTGCTGCTAGCTCCTCAAAGGTAATTATTGTGTCATTATAAAGCTTCTTAAAGGGGAAATGTGACATTTTTTATGTTTGAATACTAGGGGTGTAACGGTACATATAAGTCACGGTTCTGCATGTATCTCGGATTATTGGATCACGGCAAAGTCCCCATCAAAGAAAAGCAACCCCTCCGGGCAGCTGTTTTGTGCATATAAGACCAAGTCCTATATATTTGGAAACCTGGAATCTCAAAAAAATTCTTAGTGAACACACAATTAAATATTTGAAATTAACAACAAAATCTGACATGAACTAAATGTTATTTCTTATGCTGAAATAGCATTAAAAAGCGTATTTTTCAGGCTAAATGAGCCAATGCGCATGTCCAATCCTAAACACGAGTCTCGGGTTTCTTTGGGAACCGGAGCTTCTAACAGCAGCTCCAGTGACGCAATGATTTTACCAATCAGTGATTGGCTCTTTAATTTAGAAGGCAGAACTATTCTGCCATATTGCATGTTGCAGTTTCTCCTGTTCATGAGTAATATCTTTCTATATCTATAGTCTTCCGTCATGTTTCGATAAGAGTTTGGTACATTAATAGATAACTTGGCCCCCCAGATTCTGTATTGCTTAAAATAAAAAATGAAGGGATTGTTGATTTGTTACTTTAACTGATAGACTGTCCAATGGGGACACTAAATATTTAAAGGGTTAGTTCACCCAAAAATTATAATTTTGTCATTAATTACTGACCCTCATGTCGTTCGACATCTGTAAGACCTCCGTTCATCTTCAGAACACACAAAGATATTTTTGTGTAAATCCATTGGCTCAGAAAGGCTTTCATTGACACCAATGTCATTTCCCCTCTCAAGACCCATAAAGGCACTAAAGACGTCGACAAACCGGCAAACTGCTGAAATCACATGACTTTGGCGATCCGAACCGCTGATCCGATACACTGATTATTGTAGAGCCACTGTAGTGAGATGGGCTTTGTAAAAATGATAAATATAAAAATATTTGTATATATATTTGGCCTGAAGCTCCACCCTCCACCTATCGACCAATCAAGAAGTCAGTAGGGTTTCTGCATCCGGGTTGCCAGATCTGCTCTAGTCACCACAGCTGCAGATCTACAAATGCTCCTGCTGATCCTGCAGCCAATCTGGCAACCTCAAGTCAAGGGGAGTTTTGGCCACAATCTTGCATACACTTCCTTTAAAAAATACTTTTTAAGAGGTGACATTAATGGCGTAGAAATCTTTTAAAGTTCTCCCTGGGATTCTGTGGCCAGATTCACAAACCATTATTAAGAATTTTAAATTTCCAGGTAAAAATATTAAGTTTTAATAAAAACATTTCTTAAAAGTACACTATGTAACTTTTTGCACTCTTGTGGTTAAAAAATAAAACTTCATTTGTCTTCTTGAAGAACATTGAAGCTGGAGCAACTTCTCTGTTTATGTCTATGACGGTTCACACAGGTACTGGGATACTCTGCAGCGGTTGGCGTCCAAATATAAACACTTATTATATATTATAATAAAAATTGGATTTCTGAGTAGAATGTTCTTAAAAATCTTAACCCAAAAGTTAAAGGATAGCTCACCCAAAACTGAAAATTCTGTCATTTACCCACCCTCAAGTTGTTCCAAACATTTATACATTTCTTTGTTCTGCTGAACACAAAGGAAGATATTTTGAAGAAAGTTTGTAATCAGGCAGCATTGAAAAATACTTTGGAAGTCAATGACACCCCAGATCTGTTCAGTTTCCCACATTCTCCAAAATATCTTCCTTTGTGTTCAGCAGAACAAAGAAATGTATACGGGTTTGGAACAACCTGAGGGTGAGTAAATGATGACAAGTGTTTTCTTTTTTGGGTGAACGGTCCAAATTATTCATTTATTTGGGTTGTTTCAAATAGTAAACATTACAATAGCTACATATAATATATTTAACTTTGTCTTGGAATCTACATGAATTCTCTGAATGATCATCATATTATGCATGCCGTGACTTTTTGCTGAACAACAACTCTATGAAAACGAGTCAAAATATGGACCTCATTTTTAATTTGATAAATATGACTATTTTCAGCTGGATTATTATTATTATGCTAATCTGCATACAGCACAAAAAGACAGCCTGTGCATCGATCCGTGAGTCATGGGCAAGGACTGCCATAAAATATATACAATAAGATAAATATTTGAGAACTTGAGAGCTATTCCACTTAGTAATAGCCTTATCTCAGAATTTATCTTAAAATATTTTTTTTTACTTTTCTTAAGGTGTTTGTGAATCTGACCCCTGATCTGTAAAAAAAAAAAAAAGTGATGTGTTTGCCCTAAAACGATCACGATTGTGAATCAGCCATGAAGATTTTAAGGCAATAGACCGTACACAGCAAAGCACTGTTCACATACTGACCCTCGCAACTCCGTTTGTCCGCCGCCAGTTCGTAACCGGGGTCACAGGCACACTTGTAACTACCGAGCGTGTTGACACAGCGTTGCTCACAGCGACCGTTGTCGGGTCTGGAGCACTCGTCCATTTCTGCAACAACAAAAGCAGCAGAACTGAATGAGTTACAGTATCTTAAAGAGCGATTCATATAATGATATATTGTAGCATTAGCATTATTGGCATTGTATGACTACGCCAAAACTGGAAATGGACAATAGCAGGGCTTATTCTTTTCTTTCTTTTTAGATTTTTTCTATTTATATCACATTGGTGATTGGCCAGATATTGTATTTGTGCTTTCTTGAATTTCACTGTAAATAAATAAAAATAAACCAAATAGTGCTGGGCAATCGATTAATCGTGATTAATCACATCCAAAATAAATATATATAATATATATATATATATATAGGATGTGATTAATCATGATTAATCGTTTGCCCAGCACAAAATAAAAAAACTAATAAATACTACATATAATGTAAAATTTCAAGCTATAAAACTCCAAAGATAGAGAACAACAAACGTCAAACCTCACCTTTGAAGAAATTAGCAGCAAATCCAGCTTTGTTGACAGAACCGTCAGACACAAATTTCATCCAGAGCTGGTTGGAACTGGATTTAATATCATCGGGTTTATCATAACCACAGAATCTGCCCAACAGCGGGCTGCTTTCGGAGTTCCCATCTCGAACCTCCAGGTAGTCGTACGCGCAGTTATCATGCCGCTCAATCTTGGATTGAAAAGACAAAAGATAATGGAGAAAAAGGGAATGGAAAAACAGAATGTAAACCTGCAAGACCTAACATGTATTTATTTTCTTCCAAAGCCATTTCAATTTGATGGCAACCAGCTGTGACTATAACCAACCTTTTCATCAAAGTCAAGAATATCTTAAGAAAAGAATGAAGCAGAAACAAAATTGAATGTTTTTCCAATTTTCATTTAAATGGACAGATCTTCAACATCATGGTTTCTAATTCAACGATCATGGGGAGTTTATTTACACCATCTGGTTAGAGACAAACTAAACTAAACCCAGAACCAGTGCAATGTCATGGCATATCAGAATCAGCCAGACAAATGAAACAAACACTGCATTAAAGAGTTACTTCAGCGTTCAGCAAATGGCTTTGTATCAGTAGAAACCCTGGAGTATATTCAAATGATTGTGCTTTCCCCCCTCATATCCCCCTGAGACAAGAGATTTATGCATTTTATTTCTGGAAAAATTCCTCCTATGATGCAAATTGATGATATTTGCATCATAGGAGGAATGTTTGGCCAAAGGCTAAAGACTACAGCCAGCAGAGGGAGCCATTTCCACATGTTTTGCATCCGCGCATGGGGGATGGAGATCACACTCACAGCTCAGCTCGCAGCTGCAGCCACTCGGAGCATTTAAACGGAGCTATGGTGAGCAATGTAAGTCTTTTAACTTCTCAAATTAATTTCTATGAAAGTTAAGCTTGCAAAGGCATGAACTGAAACGCTCCAGACTGAACACGCGCTGTGAATGTATGCCACGAGTGTAGTCGCGATTACCTCAGCTCTCATCACGAGCCCATCAGCTCATTTATCTCACTCGTGCAGTTAGTGCTCAGTGCTGTGATACTCGCGCGATGACTCACTCATTATTTTGAACACACACGTTCAGTATTTAATTGTAGTGTCTTCTCAAACTCAGTCACAGTAATCCAGTAGGTGGCTTTGGGAATGGCCTCACAGGGCAGCGAAGCATTCTGGGAATTGTAGTCTTTCATCCCCATGAGACAAAAATACATTTTCTGTCTTTTCTCAGTCTAAGGCACCAAATTCAAAAATAATTTCACATTTCTACTACATTGATGACCCAGTTTAAATACAGATTCATCTTCCCAGCGCTGAAGTACCGCTTTAAAGGTGCCCTAGAATGAGTTGAAACAATATTTTATTTTGTTCTCTGATATCTACATAGAGGGTATGTGGCTTATTTAAGGGCAAAAATGGTCCAGATACAGTTTTACAGGTCCATTTACAACCCTATAAATTGTCCCTCGGATGTAATGCTCTGTTTTTGCCTTATTTGGAAGGGTCATGAATATTAATGTTGAGCTCTGCTCTGATTGGCTTATTTCAGCAGCTCACAGCATTTCAGTTCAGTTGTTTAAGCAGAACATCTCAAATGGAGATTGCTCAAATGCAGCTTACTTGTTTATTGGTGTTTTCAGATCAACCACGCACGAGAAAGAGCCTGCATGCTTCCGGTTGCCAGATTTCAGTAATTTAAATCCCATGAACAGAGCATTTCTGTGAAAAGAACACATATACTATCTGGTGTTTTACCTAAACGTGTCCAATCTGGCAACCATATGCACGCTCTCTCTCTCTCTCTCTCTCTCTCTCTCGGGCGGTTGATCTGAAAACACCAATAAACAAGTAGGCTGCATTTTATCAATCTCCATTTGAGATGTTCTGCTTAAAGTGTCATCCAGTCTACATTTTAGACTTGTCTTTTTTCGGCAACGATATTGCATGTTTATATAGCATTAGTCACAATGTATGCTAAGGTTACGCAGTGACTGTGATGTACTCGGAAATACAAGCATGCAAAAACATCATAGGCCTACTTCAGTTCTCAAAAATATAAATATATAACTTATAGTTTTACCAAATGAATAGCCTTGTCAAATGACTGTCGTTTTAACTTATATGGTGGAAAAGGTGACGTTTGCTAGAAGGATCAAGTGAAGGATCTGTAAGCAACACATCTACGCACCTTTGTCATTAGACACACTATTTAGTTTTGTATGGTACTTGGTGTTTCCTATTAGCCTGACAAGCCAGACCCACATCAAGATGTTTGGTCAGGAAACTCACCATTGACAGCTCAATCTGAGGGGCGGGATAAACGGTTGTCTTTCAGACTCCCTCTGCACGCGATAGGATATTGCTACACCAACCAGAGCAATGAAGGTGAAACAGAGCTCGCTGACAGATTAAACATTCGCCGTATCCGGTCTGCTAAACTCCGAACACATCTTCCCTTCTTAAGAATGACTTCAGTGCCGTTCTTTGTTCTTTTCTCAGAGAAAAGCTTTACTCCAAGTCTTCCAGAGTCGCGGTCAAAGCTGATTCGAAAGACCGCCGCCGTTCACCAGTTTCTGTGTTTACTAGAAGCACAGCCTGAACATGACGTGTGTCATGAGAGCTGTCGTTTTTGCTATCCTCGAGTGTCTTTGTTTATCTGCAGTCCCGATGATTCCGCTGCGTCATTTCCGCCTGACAATGAACATGTTTGGACAGATACAAATGTTGCAGCGCTTGCATCACGGTTATGTTGAGAAGCACTTATTTTTTCGTGGTGTTTTTGATTCACGAGATTTACATATGAAGGAGGAGGCAAGGGTCTCTTGAATTAACATTAATAGATGTTAATTCAATTTTTCATTCTAGGGCACCATTAAAAATACTTTCAAATGCAACTAAAAGTTTCAATATAAAGTGATAAAAAACACAGTTTGTAAGCAGCTAGCAAATAGCAACTGTACTCTTTTATTCTTTTATACTAAAAAATTGTATAATAAATTGATAGACTTCCAATTAAAGTCAATGTTCATAAAAATGTCATTACATCTGATTGACATTCATGCAGATGCATGAACACTGATGGCATTTTTTTTTACTCTTTTGCTGATGGGTCAAGATGTTTTTCAAAACGGAAATGCTCACATTAAAATATTTTTTACATACTGTAGAAAAAGTACTGTGAATAATATTTGTTGTCAGTTATTTAAGTTGTTATTATTATTGAACTGCAGCCCTATTGTTTCCCAAACCTATCATGTTTATTTCCTTTCTTAGGATGTACTCTAAAAATTTGAGGGGGAAAATACGCTTTGTGTGATTAATGGTAGTTAACCGCACACTTGTCATGACATTAAGCCTACACCTTTTATCTTGTTTAACACATTAATTTTGTCATCATTTGCTATATATATGATGCATATATTGGTTATTTGGTGTTCTTTTGGCATCACCAAGTGCTTCTTAATTTACCTTGAAAACGAAAATACAGTTTTGTGAGAATCGCCTGGTTTACTTTGAACATAACGATCCATTCAGAATACACCTTTCGCCAGGAGTTTGATTGACAGGCGATCTGATCATATCCTCCATTTTGTCCGACAAAGCAGTCAGGAGAGATTGTAGATTGGACTTGAAACTGCTTTGTATTGACGTATTTCCACGGTTGAAACAACATTTATTATAATGTTCATTCATAACTTAAGCTCTAGTAGGAAGAGATGATCATTTCCCGAGCCGCTTGAGCTACAGCGATCTGTCACGACACCTTAAATGTGCAGTGTGTAGTATTTATGTGGATCTATTGACAGAAATGCAATATAATATACATAAATGTGTGGTGTATAAAGACCTTACATAATGAACTGTTATGTTTTTATAACCTTAGAATGAGCCATTTCTATCTACACACCGCTGGTCACCATACAGTTTGCACCGTCTGGTTTCTACAGTAGCCCTAAGCTGACTCTCTGCGGTCTCAGACAACGACATTTTGTCATATGTCAGCCACCGTTGCTTCTCTACTTGCTTCAAAAGGGAGGAGTAAGTAGTGGACGGTTGCAATTCACAACATTACCGCTAGATGCTGTTTAAATGTACACACTGCACCTTTAATTCTTTCCCAGCCAAACACGTAATTTTCCTTTATTTGTAAGAACATGCATCGTTAACTTGATTGCAATCTTCATCCATCAAAACTTTACTAGCGAGGCGCTGGTTTGCTTTATCCAGTCGAGAAACGCAGTTTGCGTATCATCTGGCCATACAGTGGTGGGCGGTTTGGACATCCCGTTCAGTCTGTATTTCAAAGCGCGATGCGAGAGGGCTCACAGAATATGACAGAGTTCGGGTTAAAGAGTCAGAATAGAAATGTAAACCTTACAGCTGCTTGTGCTATTGCAGATGCTCAGTGTGATAAACTCCAGAGATCATCTAAACTCTGTGACGCAATTTCATGTGCTTCAGTAATTTACTTTATTTTACCACATTAAGGATTTAAAATTAATCACAAAATTTAAAATTTAAAATTTAAATTAACATTTTTTTTTACATTTAAAAGCTTTAGCACTTACAGCCCCAGTATAAACAATTAATGACATGCTTATAATACAGTAATAACAACTATTTTCCAACCATACCTCAAAAGATTGAAAGGTAAGGCCTACGTGGTAGCCCTGAGCCACAGTGACCTTCCACACACACACTTTGTTAGGTCTGTAGTCATCAGGGTAGTTTGGAGACTGAATTTGACCATTGTCTTTCTTCACTTCCCCACCGCAAATAGCTGAAAGATAAAAGACAACAGTGTGCACTTCATTGTCAACATGATCCTTTCATTTGTAATATAGACCTATTAGAACCTGAAGAACGCTGAGCCTGCTAACATGACAGTAAAGCAAGAAAATCCATCCAACAACAAACTATTGGAAACCGATATAGTTAGGCGTTCACCTAATGGAACTCTCAGTGTATCAGTTACGGTTGGATTTCGGTCTGTGGGGCAAACACTTATTATGAATGAACTTGACAATGTTTTCTGCTGACAGGTTATTCTGAGCACTCCAGACTCACCCTAGAGTCCTAGACAGTGACCATGAAATTGTTGCTTGTTTTAGGGCTTATTTTGCCCACTTGTACCGTAACTCTTTCGACTTTAGAAAAACTGACAAGAAACACAAGGCCACTGCTATAGTAAATGATATGAATATTTACATAAAAACGGTAAGGTAGAGGGAGCATAGACCTCTACCTTGAGCTCATACCATTGACATTTTCAAGTAAACATTTATATATGTAATAATACCCCATCAGATTTCCTGCGGCGCGGGATTACATTTCTAAATGAAAGACGGTATTGTTCTGTAACTGGCGTACTTTGGATCGGACAATACCCCGGCCACTCCCGACATTCAACAGCGCATCTGAACTTGGGCTGAACAAAACTTTCTGAAGTGGTGGCGTTCACACGGGTCCCTGTTCCCTGCCCCGAGCGACCTGGCGAGATATGTTCTTTGCATCCCGGTCAAGAGAGAGAGCACCTTCAGAGAGAACATTCAACCTTTGTGGTCGGATTTTGGAGGAGACGTTCGGTACAGCGACATACTGTTCTTGCATGGATTTAAAAAATATATATATATATATTTTTGTAGTATAGCTAGTAAGCCAACATTTTTTGCTTATTAATATATTTATATATAAAAATGTGACATGAGTCACTTATAATTTTAAGTGACATTTTTATGGTGTTGACAGTATCATGACCAGACAAAAAACAAATCCAGTTCTTGTATAGCTAACATTTTATATTTGTTATACCCAATCATTTTATCTTTAATGTATGGTTTCAAATATAAGACACCTTTGATTATAAGACTAAGATTTGCACAATTGCATGAATAATGCTGAGTTTAATGTTTAAAAAAATATTACAATACGGAATAGTAAAAACCGTCAGATACTTTTAATATTTCCGCCAGTAGGTTGCATCAAATAACGGTCTTAGAGAGTGAGTCATGAGTGTCAAACGATTCATTCAAAACGCGTATTCATTCCCGAACGAATCAAATGACGGTATGAACAGCTTACTGAATCACATTCTCAAATGATTCGTTCAAAAACGCAGATTCATTGAGAAACAAACCTCACTACATGTTGCTAAAAAACATTCCACTCCGACTTTGTTTTTGTTGGTGAAACAATATTTTGTAAGTTCTTGTTTAGTGAACTGTTGCTGTTCGGAACACAGCGCTTTCTGCTAATTGCGTTAACTGTTTAGGACTAATTGTAAACCGTCTGTTCTTCAATGAACAAGAGCATTTCTTTTCCCAAAAAATAAAATAAAAAATATTCCAGGACAATTGTTGTGTTCTCTCATTTTCCACGTGTTTTTTCCACTCATTTTTTCCTTATTTTTCATAATTTCCAGACAAGTGGGAACCCTGAATTTTCATACTGCATATTTTGTCATATTTTAATGTTTGTATTGAAAGTATGGGAAATACTGGTAAAATGTACTAACGATCACATTCAAAAATAAACACTTTTTGGCATAGCATTAAATTAACCTGAATAAACTATTTTTAAACTATTTTTTTTAGATGCATTTCTAAGAAAAAAAAAAATCATCTTTTATTTGGAACGGTACAGTAAATGTGAGATTCTGTAAACGAGATGAATTTTTTTTTAGATCGGTTGGGTCGGGAAGAAAATCATTCTGAGTGGATAGAGGGTGACACAGAGTGAAATTTAAGCGGGAGCATGCGGAATAGAACCCAGTGGGATGGAAACTACAGTTATTTGTTTGACATTTTTGAACATCTTTTGACATCACCAGGAATGTTTTCCCAATTGGAACGGTGGAGCTTAAGCTATACTATACACAAATACAATACAAATACCTTATAATTTATTCTATGTACAATAGAACATATTTTAGATTATCATAACCACATAAAATAACTAAATAAATTAGCGTGAGAGTGCAATCCCATAAAAGCGCTAATAGGAGTGAAAGTTAATTTCCGGACGTAGCCAGATAATTTCCAAAATGACCAACACAATCTACCAAGAGCAGCGCAAATTAGCGTCTGGTTTAAGACGTGCTTTTTTGTGCGCAAATCCCAATAAAACACCTCGCATGATTCATTTAAATACTCTCCTCTCATAAATGCATCTGAAAGGGAAACTCCTACAAATACATAAGCAATAAGGTCAGCAGCAGAAATAACTCTGTTCATGCATTTTCAGTGCTAATTTTTCAGAGCTTTGACAGTCGTTTTTAACGAGAGAAGACAGTTTGCGCTGGAGCAAGCTGTTAGTAAATCTGTTTCTTAATAGTTGTTGTTTGGGTTGACTGGTGTGTACCTTCATAAACAGCAGAGAAGCCCTTTCCCACCCAGTTACTGCTACTGCGAAACTCAATCCACAGGCGACTGTCTGTAGAGACGATCGGCTCTGGTAATTTATCCCCGCAAAATCGACCTGCATACAGAGGTACAAGCAAACAGTTCAACTTTAATTACCAAGCTTCACACGACTTGTTTTGTATTCTTCTTCTGAAATATCAGGTTCATCTCAAACCTTTCAATGGAGCTTTCCTCCAGTATCCATCTCTGATTTCCACATGATCATACCAGCACAAATGACTCCGGTATAAATCCATAGATGTAAAGTTCAGAATGATCTTAGGAAATAAAACAAAGATATTACATTTTTACTGGAGCAAAGTTTCAATCTGTGCAAGTTCTTTTGAGCGGGTTCTTTTTAATGATTCAATTAAACCATTCTGTAGAGTGTAAATTACTCCACTCTTGAGCAACTATATGTAACCATATGTGACACGATATTTTCTTCAATTAGGCCTCTTAAAACAGGTTAAAGTGATGGCTCAAAGAACCATGAAATCAGTTTTTTGCAAACAGAGTGTCTGAAATGATCTTGACTTCCCGACTTCTAATCATCTTTACCTTTTCTCCAGGTGTGACTGAAATTCTCCATATGCAGTGCATATATGCTGAATAACCATTTGGGAAACCAGGAGAAGAGAAGTTCCCACTACTCTCCTGCAAACTGTCCCCACATCCTAAAAAAGAAAGAAAGAAATATCAATAGCCTTCAATGTTCAAATGGAGTTGAACAGTTCATTCCACAAAAACAAGATGATTTGACTAGTTACACAATGGCCCATGAAGCTCTCTGCGTATAAAACACTGATGTGCGTCACAGAACACAACAAAGACAAAAGACCACGAGAAAGTCTGGATTGTCTTTCACAGTTGCGCGCCTTGAGCACTTTCATGTTATGAAGCACATCTGCTTCTAATGTTACACACCTGCCTAATATTCACAGCAAAGAGCAAGAGAAGGAAATGAAAGTGGTGCAAAATTCAAACTAAAAGATTTTCAATTACACGGTGCTGTGTGCAATTAAAGTGAGACAGTCCAACCACGGGCTTACTGTATTAAATGTGCTGGGCAATTAAACGCTCTAGTGGTCACTGTGGAAATACACATGGCAAACCAGCATTGCTTCATTAAATGTTAAAATACCAGCAGTTTTATAACACATTCATGTAACTAAACATGTGCAATGGATAATGTACAGACTGCTTTATGTCCCAATTTCCCTTTCAGGTCATTACTGTGCGTTAATGAGCATCTGATTATTCAGACATTATTCTGCTTATTACACATCTAACTTACCAAACATTTAAGATAAATAAATAAATAAATAAATAAAACAAAATTAATAAAACATTAAAGGTTAGCATATGGCTTTGTATCAGTAGAAACCCTGCAGTATATTTAAATGATTGTGCTTCCCCCCTCATTATTATTGGCAACCCTGGTATATATGATCAAAGATGGCTGTAAAAATTATTTTCTGCATTGTTAATCCTTTTAATCTTTCATTTAAAGGGGTGATGAATTGAGAAATCAACTTTCCCTTGAGCTTTTGATATATAAATGGTTATGGTAATATAAGAATATCCTGTAAGTTTCAGAGCTGAAAACTTCCTTCTTGGTCCAAGAAAAGCTTTTATAGACACCAGGCCCTGAAAACGGTCCTGTGCTTGATACTGACGTCATTGACTGACGAAACACCGCCTCTACAGAATAATAAGCACGTGTAATTCAGTAGCCCCGTCCACCGACTCATGGAGCTGTTCGGATCACGCTAGCCAGCAGCAATAAACATGCCGAAGAAGATAGCAAGATATTGTGGAAGAACACAGTCGCTGCATAAGCTCCCTTCGGCTCATAATATAAGGAATGTGTGATACTTCATTTCTTTTTAATGAAGTTCCAGCTCACGTGGGGAAGACCGTTTGTGTGTTCGCTTTATTTCACTGCGGAATCGTTTGTAAACAAGTCTCAGGTGCTGGATTTGCAGACACAATGCTGTGCCTTCTGTATTGGATCTGAGAGGAATGGTGCAACACACTTATGTGAGTAAAACGTCTTTTTTATATGTAGTAGTAGTCCCGGGGCTGTGTTTTCCAGACGGACTACCAAGAGGTACGGGATCTTCCATCAGGACAACGATCCAAAACAAACATCAAAATCAACACATGAATGTGTCACTGAACACATTATGAACTTCTCCCAGGTCCTTGACATGACTCCTATAGAGAATGAGTGGGGTGAATGGCTTCTGATCTCATCAGGTCTCCTCCAAACTCATTAGGCATTTTAGGAGAAGACTCAGAGCTATTACCTTGGCAAAAGGAGGTTGTAAAGAGTATTTAATAAAAGGGTTCCAATAATTGTGGCCAGCATGTTTTGCAGAAAAGCATTTATTCATAATGTGATTTACCCTTTGACTTTTTATTCTTTTAATTCAATGAAAGTAAATTTGATTTGCATGTATATACTATAGATATATGCATATCATTTATATTATTCAAATATAAATATTTTGTATATAAATATAACAGATTTTTTGTAAAAATATATACATCTATTTATAATAATTATACAAAGTACACACACATATATTATGTAAATACAAAATTCCATGGATGCGATTAATTGCAATATCTTACTCTTTCCAAACCTTGTTACCTTGTTAAAAATGAACAGCCATCCATTTTAAAAGAGGTATTGGGATAGGGTTTAATGACTGATCTAGCAGCCAAGCTTCTCATGCACTTTCCATCTCAAGGGTTTGTAAATTGACATTGTTTAGCGGTTTACACTCCTTATATTACCCACACGTGTTCTGCACGCATGAGTTGTCAGTCATGTAAAACTAGAGTAGCAAGAAGAGAGATTCTTCAGGCCAAGTGCGGCTTCAATGTTTAGAACCATTAACATACGGTCTGGCAAGCCACAGCAAGTGACAGATCGGGCAAGGAATGCTGTGCAAAATATCTGCCACACTTACACCCCTTTTCCCCCAAATGTGAATTTCTGCACGCTACTCTGTGCTATACATGCCGACAGCGTGGATACGTCATGTGACACAGGCTCCTCCACAACAGGCCTCACTCAGAACTTTAAAAACTGAGATCCACGTTTGTAAAATGAGTAACAATCTCAGGTGAGATTATTTATGGGTTGCTTTTTTTTCACCAAAGCATGCTAAAGATAAAGCTCAATATAAAATTGCTAAAAACTCCCATTTTAGCCCTACGATGCATGTGTTTGACATGGCATCAATTATTTTTTGTAAATATTAAAGTTAAAATAAAGTTTTTAAAGACCTTTTTCAAGGTATAATCAAATTAAAACTATGTCCATACAAAAACATTTAAAAATGCTATATAAAACAGATTTAACATTAAAATGTAACGTCTAACGTGTTAAAATC
Organism: Pseudorasbora parva; assembly: GCF_024679245.1. Lineage (NCBI taxonomy): Eukaryota > Metazoa > Chordata > Actinopteri > Cypriniformes > Gobionidae > Pseudorasbora > Pseudorasbora parva. The sequence continues at coordinate 6,511,947 of NC_090184.1, forward strand.
TTCTCCCTTTAAATACTTTTGTCAGTTCAAGAATAATTTATGCAATTTTATCTTATTTATTTTAAAGAATCGAGGGGAGCCGTCTCATGTCTATTCTTGAGTTGTTGGGCTGATATAGGATTTAGGAAGTAATTAGTAATCAATAATGCAAATATTTTTAGAGAGAGCAATTAGTACAGTAATTATACAGTTGAAGATGTAATTAGTAACTAATTAGTTACTTTTTTAGAGTAACTTACACAACACTGGCCATTACAAGTCAAATCTATTTATTTAAGTTCTAAGTCATTCCTTCCTGTGACAGGACAGCCCAGAGAGAACCTACAAATGTTGTAAATGCCAGATACAAAAACAAAATGCCAGATGCAGTTCATAATAACCAAAATATCTATAAAAAGACTTTACACGTATGCAGGGTTAAATAGCTATGCTTTACTTACAGCAGCCCATTCAAAATGATGAGGGGAAAAGAAAACGTTAAGACATTTCAGAGACACGCAGGGACCCTGGTTTGTTTTAAGGAGACACTTATTGCCTCTGTGGTGGTGTGTGTTTGAACATCTCTGTAAAGTTTACATGAAAAATGTCCTTTACCTCACTTAGTTTCAGTATCCTAGAAAGCATCTGTTCTCTTCTCTGTTTTATCAGGGAAAGAAGACAAATGACAAACTTCCTGTACTTGACCAGTGTTTACTCGGCCTTCCCGAACCCGGGAGTCACGGAGACTGTCGCCAAGATACTGCACCTCATCAATTGTGGATGAAATGTTATTTCCAGATGACAGTGTCCAACCCTTTTACTATGAAATAGGGGAAAATGTCACTGAATGATCCTAAAATGTGTTTTTCATATTTTTGTCTTGTTTTACATTTAAATTATCTAAACATTCTTTAAACAAAATATTTTGTAATATTTATGCTTTAAAAAAATATTCGCCATTAAGCGTAATAACGAATTAAACAATTTATTGTTTGCCTTATTAATAAATTTTTTTAAACTTTTGTCTTCATTTGGTATGCTAATAAAGCAGTGGTCAGTATCTATCAAAAGTGGTCCAAGGAACAGTGGTCAACCGGCCACAGGGTTGAAGACTGGAAGGCTGGTCCGTTTGGCTCGATCAAACAGACGAGCTACTGGCACTCAAATTGCTCAAGAAGTTAATGCTGCTTCTGATAGAAAGGCGTCAGCAGAATACACAGAGCATCACAGTTTGTTGTGTATGGGGCGGCATAGCCAGAGACCAGTCAGGGTGCCCATGCTGACCCCTGTCCGCCACCGAAAGAGCCAACAGTGGGCACGTGAGCATCAGAACTGGACCATGGAGCAATGGAAGAAGGTGGCCTGGTCTGATGAATCACATTTTCTTTTACATCACGTGGATGGCCGGATACGAGTGTGTTACTTACCTGGGGAACACATGGCACCAGGATGCACTATGGGAATAAGGCAAACCGGCGGAGGCAGTGGGATGCTTTGGGCAATGTTCTGCTGGGAAACCTTGGGTCCTGCCATCCATGTGGATGTTACTTTGACACATACCCCCTACCTAAGCATTGTGTCAGACCATGTTCACCCTTTCACGAAAACAGTATTCCCTGGTGGCTGTGGCTCTTTCAGCAGGATAATGCTCCTGCCACAAAGCAAAAATGGTTCAGGAATGGTTTGAGGAGCACAACAATGAGTTTGAGGTGTTGACTTGTCCTCCAAATTCCCCAGATCTCAATCCAATCGAGCATCCGTGGGATGTGCTGAACAAACAAGTCTGATCCATGGAGACCCCACCTCGCAACTTACAGGACTTAAAGGATCTGCTGATAACATATTGATGCCAGATACCACAGCACACCTTCAAGGGTCTAGTGGAGCCTTGACAGGTCAGGGCTGTTTTGGCAGCAAAAGGGGGATCAACACAATATTAGTAAGGTGGTCATAATGTTATGCCTGTTTTGCCATTGGTGTATACATTTTTTTTTTTTACTGCTGTCAAATCGATTAATCACGATATACAGTATATACACAGTATATATATAGATAGATAGATAGATAGATAGATAGATAGATAGATAGATAGATAGATAGATAGATAGATAGATAGATAGATAGATAGATAGATAGATAGATAGATAGATAGATAGATAGATAGATAGATAGATAGATAGATAGATAGATAGATAGATAGATAGATAGAAGTTTTACTACTATTTATTTACTTTTAAGGATGTTTAGATATTTTAATAAAAAAGATTATTCTTTTTATGACATTGCTGCCCAGAATACTTGAACACTTGTAAAGTTTGCAGTGAGAGATGTTTTCATGATGTGCTTAAAGTTTCCAATGACCCAGATTTTCTATCTCCACCATCTTTCATTCTTGAGTCTGACAGAAGCTTCACGTTACTCATGCAGAAGGATGTGCCAGATTACCCTTCTGTAATTCTGTACATTTTTATGTTTTATGTCATTTTCTTACTTGGACACTTGTAAAGTTTGCGTGCCTGTGCGATGTCTCCTTTGCTCAATCTGGTCCTCTGACCGATGGGCGGCCGAACTCCGTTTACATCATATCGTGGCAGAATGGTGTCCAAAAATATCCCCCTGTCAGGAAAACAAAAGGCATCACTTTAATCAGAATGAACAACTCGTTCTTGTTATTTTAATCCTCTGTCTCTTATTCGTTCACTATCTCTTGTTTCCTGGAATGTCTAACAAAACTCTCTACACCCACACACAGAATCATGGGTACTTGTATAAACACAAATGTTATCTCACATTTTAAGATGCAGTGGCAAGTTTCAGCAGATGTACAGAATGTGGCGGTTAGAACTCAACAGGCTGTAGAGTCATTTGCGGAGCAGACAACAATCCAAAGGGAATTCAAGCCAAGCTGCATTATCAGTGGAAGCACTCACGGAAGTTGCGGCCAGTGGCTCGCCTACTCTTCAGTTATTGTTTTCAGTGTAACACGATGTACAATGTTGATTGTACTTAGAGAGCTTTGCCTTGGTTTGCAAAAAATTTGAAATCTTTGACTCAATTTGGTTGTAGGTACTATGGTAGTATTGTGATGTCCACACCTGAAAATACCTGGGATACTAGTATTTTTCACTATTTAATGCACTGCATTTTCACATGCAGTACTCGCTCAGAAAAATATATTAAAAGCAGAAATTAAACCTTATTGTAGATTTGATATATGGGTACCGTCTTACGCTTTAAAATTACCTATGGGGGAAGTTTGGTCCTGTCAGCGAGGGACGCTAACATGACAGTCACACAGCTTTTAGATTGTAAGCTCTTTTTATGCATATGATCTTCTAACAAACTCTGTCACGTGGTATTTCTTGGCACACTAATTTTTTGTAATTTTTTGGTTTCACCTATTGTTGTGGGTGTATTATTGACATGTAAAATTCTAGACCCTGAATATAAGACAAACCTGTTTTTTCAGATGTATTTCTATGAAAAAAAAACTTTGTCTTATATTCGGAACAAGAATACGATAATACAATTTGTACAACAGTTCTTTCAAGTTTTCGATTGGCTGAGAGCTTTTTGCAGCCGTGCGATATCCACCCAGTATTCAAACCGATTCACCGCTTGCAAATCTACCATAGGTTTTAAAAACACTACTGTTGTTGTGTCATGAAATATAGTTAAAAAAATAATATTTAGACGAGAATGTAGTTATTTGGACATCAAATGTATGATATAAAACTGCCACAAGCAGGAAAAGACCAGGCTTGAGTTGAGAGAGTCTGCTGACCAGGCTGTAAGGAACGCGAACCCCAAGGTTCTGACAGGCTGGAAGTGGAAGGCCCAGACTGAGGTTGACCAAGCCGTCGGTTGTCAGAAGCATCAAGAGATTGTCGGCAGAGTCCAGGCAGGTAGAGCAGGGATAGGGTGGGGATAAACGTAGCGCTTCTGGTCCAAGGCAAATAACAAGGAGAGGAATGAGATAGTGGTATTGGAGGTGACAAGAAAGGAGGAAGAGCGCTACAAGATCAAGGCCGTGTTGCAGGGCCGACAGGGAAGCTGGATAACCTGGGAGGGAGTTATCAACCCAAACATCACCTGGGCAGACCTGTCCAGGATCCCGCAGGCAAGGCTCAGCTTCCTCATTCGCTCAACCAACGAAACGCTTTCCTGTCCACGCTACCTTCACCAGTGGTTTGGGAGTGAGGAATACTCTGCAATACCCCTAACACAAGCATCTAGCACATCTTATCAGGCTGTATGATCACGCTCTCCCAGGGATGCTATAGATCAGGGCTCCCCAATCTCAGTCCTGGAGGGCCACTGTCCTGCACAGTTTAGCTCCAACCCCAATCAAATAATAATGCCTATAAATGCATTGATTAGCTGTTTTAGGTGTGTTTGATTAGGGTTGGAGCAAAACTCTGCAGGACAGTGGCCCTCCAGAACCGAGATTGGGGACCCCTGCTATAGATTGTGCCACAACCAGATCCTGAGAAAGCTAGCTGAGGTGCTGGAGGGGCGTCAACAGGCAGCAAAGGGGTACCACCAGCAGAGAACCACAACCACATCAGCTTTGTCACGGAAGAAGGGGGGAGAAGAAACATCAGGCCAAGAGAACATCTAGCCCGTTTTCCCCTGACCAGGAGAGGAATATGAGTCCACCATGACACACTGCCCTGTTTCCCGGTCAAGATCACTGCTACATCTCTCCGCCCTGACATAAGCCCTGTTTCCACCAAAATTTCCCGGAATAATTTGAACCAGGAACTTTTTTTACAGGAACTTTTCTCCCCCCAGACCTGCAACTGTCTGCGTTTCCACCGCGATCTAAAGTTCCGTGAAGATTAGGCAGATTAGTCCGGTGATGTAGGACTGCGCGCGACTGCTCCTCCAAGTCAGTGACGGACAGTAATCATTTCTGCGGGATACTATATCCACGTTTACAAGCACACTTTTTTTTGTCATTCCGATTGAAAGATTTAGTGGACTGTTTACATGAGACGTTATCTAAACCGATCTGGTGTTTACATGTGATGACTTTCAATCGTAATCATTTTGTGACATGCAGTTTGTCTGCCACATCAAAAATGTCAACGCTGTTTTATCCACCAGCTAGAATAGTTTATCTGTAGCCATAGCAACTCTTAACGGCCACCAGGACTAATAAAGCATTATATAAGCTATTTATTTGTTGTAAGGTGTAATAATCATCTCAGAATTTTTTTTTATTCTTCTGTCAGGCGCAGTTAAAGTAAAAACTGCCTGGGGCAATATACACTGTGTCATTATTATATAATTATATAAAAATTAATAACGAGTATGGAAGAGATTCAAGCCGTGCTGCTTTTGCTGGTTTACTAAAGAGGTAATTAACAACGACAGAAAAGAGCACTAGCATATTCAGAAAGCTTGTAAAGCTAGATTTAAAATGACAATGTATATTATTATCAGCTATTACGGACATTGAACGTGAGATGGCTGAGACGAACGCACGCCATCAGACATAGAGCAAGACGGAGATTTACTGAACGCAGACCGAACCTCGCAAAAGACTTTTAAAAATGCCGGTTGAAATAAAATGCTAAACCAATCAGCATGTTCAGCGCCCAAGTCCCGCCCTCGAAAGTTCCTGAACTTTGAAAAAGTACTACCTCGCGAGCAGGGCCGTTTGGAGGGGGAAATATTTACCAGGAACTTCATTTAGACCCTGGCTCCTGTGGTCAAAACACACCGAGTACCACCCCACAGTTCCTGGTTCCTGGGTAAAGTTCCTGTGGTGGAAACGCGGCTATAGTAGTGTGGTCCAACAAGGCAAAGTCTTAGCTCCTCATTGAGCTCACTATACTAGCTGAGGAGGGGATGGAGGCTCTGAGGAGGTAAGACAAGAGCTGGGAAAAGAACAACTAACCCAGACAACAGCTGAAGAAGGTAACACCGATCAGCTGCAAGGAGTGAACAGGGAGACGTTCCTGTCACTGCCCCGCCACCAGAAGACATTCCAGGATTAAAGGAGCGAGGAGCGAGTTTAGGGCTGCAACGATTCATCGAGTAACTCGAGTTAATCGAATCAAAAAAATCCTCGAGGCAAAATCATCTGCCTCGACGCTTCGCTTAGTCCATTTAACTACACACAGATATTGGAGAAAGACATTTTTTGTGTAAGGACTCGGAGTATGAGCGGATTGCGGTTATATCCGCGGTTCAGGTGCGTAAACATCCCAAACATTGCAGGTGGATGAGAGAAATCGTTAATATGTTGATTTTAATAAAGACGCGGAACTCTCATATCACGCTAAAACACAATGAATGCGTGTCGTTCTTTAACTTTCGTTTTCAGCTCATGTCGAGATCAAAGACCGCAATGCGAGAGAGAGAGAGCGAGCGGGCGGGCATCAGCACTGGTAATATCATTTAATATCGCTGTTTTTAAATGAAGAAAACTGTGTGTTGAGCTTCAGGATGCGACGCTGAACATTTAAGTTTCATTTGCGGCAGTTCACGCGTCAGCTGAGGAGAAGAGCAACTCCAAACACATGAACTCGATGGAGTTTGCAGCTTTGCACATGGATCACCGTCATTGTGATGTGTGTGAAATCTTTAATGAGACTTTATACATCCTACTTGATAATATCTTCGAAATGCACCATTAGATGTTCTCAATACTAGGCGCAACAAATATCAGAACAAGCTGTAACGCGCGCGTGCGTGTGTGTGTGTGTGATTAGCAGCGCTCGTGCTTTCAGAGCTCAGAGCTGCGTGCTTTCATTGATTTGTGTAATTTAAATATCACACTTTAATCATATTTATAGCTACTAATTTAAAGCAAGCTGTGTTACAATGATGAATGATTAGCTCAAAAGATCAGCATGTGTGATGTACTGTAACTGAATTAAACATATCTCGCGTTTGATCACGTTCTAGCGGTTATTCCTCCGTGTGATGTATAGGTTGTCGACCCTGGTTTATGTAAATTTAATTTTGCCAAAATAATTTTTTTTGTTTTGTTTAGCAACCTACTTCAGTGTAGCTAATATGTGACGATAGCATCGCGCTTAACACGGAGGATTTGAAGTTGTGACGATCGGGTGCGGGTGGATGGTTTGCTTCTAACAGCTGATTCGGTGACGATAGAGCTGATCCGCACATCTCTTCTTCCAAGTTAACCTGTCCAATATGTTTTGCTCCAGTAAAGGAGTAAATAACACAGTAAATGCTTATGTAATGCCTGAGCTGAAGCTGATACATGAAAGTTAAGTTGCACAACATAAATACAATGTTTAGTTATTTATAGAATATTTATAGAATATTAGAATATTTATATTATATAGAATTTATAGAATATTTATATTATTTATATTGGCATTATTGTTATTTATATTACTACTATTTAGATTTATTGGTTGTAGGTTTAGTTTTAGATTGAACTATGTTTGCCTTTTTAAAGTAATTTGAAATAGATTTTTATTTAATATAATATGGCAATTGTATGCATTAAAATTGTTTAGTTTCACAGTTATTAATGTATGCAATTTCAGCAATAAAACTTAATTTTTCTAAAAAGAAGACAAATTAGATGTTAATTTTAAGATACCTGTCTTATTGTCTCTTATTGCTCTTTAATAAAGAAAAAGTAATTATTATCCGATTAATCGATCGATTAAGTGGTAGATTAATCGATTACAAAAAGAATCGATAGCTGCAGCCCTAAGCGAGTTGGTGAATGTTGGTTCCTGGCTGATGACCCTGCAGCTGACCCGTGGGCACCGGAGGAGGTGCGACCGGCAGCAATGCCTAGCAGGCATTCCATCTACCTGTACATTTCACTAAACATAGCACCTATTTTACAATATGTTCAGACACTTTCTCAGATGTGAGCTTCAGGCCACCAGCAGCCATTCTGCATTTGTGTACCCACAAAGAAAGCTTCATCTCAGCCAGTCCTTCTGGAATTTGCAGCTAACTTTTATGTAGATAGTGGAACGGGCAATTTCTTATTAAGTCTTATTAACTTTCTTATAAAGAGTCTTATTAAGCTATTAGAATTTTCCCCTTAACCAAAATGGATTTGCTTTGGAACACCGGTGAGTTTAAAAACTTTATATGTAGGCTATATTAGACAAGTCATGCATTGTTTGCTTGTGTTTAATTTCCTATTGTCTTTAATGGTGCTGTTGATCATAAAATAAAATAAAAATCAATACATTATTTTTTATATAAATATGCCGCATTTGGTATGGACAAAGGTCCATCAGTGATTGCAATAGTCGACTTCAGTGACAGATACATTTAGCTTAGAAATCTAGACGCACCCTAGCGGCAGCAAATCTAATCTGCCGCGAGTGTCGTCTAGCAACTCTTAATACACTTAAGAGAAAACGCCAAACTCTGGTCGGGCCAATCACATTGTGTATAGAGTCAGTGGGCGGGGCTTAACATAAAGACGGTAGAGTTGCGCTTGCGTGCTTCTTCTAGTAAAAACAGAAAATGGCGACCGGTGGTCTTTCGAAACAGCTTTGACCACGACTTTGGAAGACTTGGAGTTAAGCTTTTCTCTGAGAAAAGAACAAAGAACGGCACTGAAGTCATTCCTAAGAAAGGAAGATGTGTTCAGAAAGTTTAATCTATCAACGAGCTCTGCTTCACCTTCATTGCTCTGTTTGGTTGTAGCGCTATCCTATTGGGTGCACGCCTTGCAGAGGGAGTTTGAAAGACAACCGTTTATCCCGCCCCTCGGATTGAGCTGTCAATGGTGAGTTTCCAGACCAAACATCTTGATGTGGGTCCGGCTTGTCAGGCTAAGTTACATTATTACAATGGCAGATGTCTTTATAAGTGACTGGTTGTAAACAAGGAAGTTGGTTAGTACTGTCTTTGGAAATCTTTTAAAAGAAAAAAATACCGCTTTCATCAGCAGACATTCAAACTGATTTTTTATAATGGATATTATGGACATCAACCTGAACAATAAATGCTATATCAGATGCAGGTAATACACTCGTCTAGTCGATCTCACTCTCATAATACTCTACCTCCTCTACATAACATAATAAGCTTCAATAAAGCAACTCCTTCATTACTCTTAATAACTTGAGATTTAAATCCGTGGCGGAAGGAAATAATTCAGAACAAGAGATTTTAAAGACACTATGTTGTTGTTTCTTGTTTATTTACTCCCTTGTGCCATCAAACTGTTGTATAAAAGCAATATGTCACGCAAATGCAATGTATCACACTGATAGCTGTAATTATAAGGCTGTATATCAGCACTCTGTGAATACCTACGGCTGAATGACAGCCTGCTGATATACAGTCATTTCACACTGCTACTGGTGTGATATTGCTCGTATAACAGTCCCTGAAATAACTCCACATCTTCACAAAAATAGAGCTATTACCATACTACTTACTATCATGATTCTTCATAGCTGGTATTATAGCAACAACAACGCTAGTTTACACTGGTTACTAACATTTGTCTTAAGTCATTTAAATCACAAACGGTCAGACTAGGCAGAATGCTGTTTGCATCTGTTGTTAATAAGTATCAAATGAGTCTGTTGCCACAATTGTTTCAGGTATATGTGTAGGCTTTTCCAAAAGTTTCCACAATGACCTAGCTTGTTACATATCAGGACGCATTGTGGACGCTGTCTGGACCACCTCTGAATGTGGTTTGAGGGAACAGATCGCAAACTTTTCCAAACCAGCACAGCTATAACTGTGTTAACATCTAACCAATCAACAGTAGTCTGAATCATGATGACTCAAAACATCATAAAAATCCCAATGGTCTGATGACTCTACCACTGAGACAAAAACACTGAGCACTCCTGGGACACTCACTAAATCCGGCAAGTCTCATAGGCCACTACACACTGGCAGATGAAACATGACCTGAATCCACGTACTATTTGGCAATAACCTCCTGCTTGACTGGACTCTTGATTGGTCGATCCAGGGTTGAGGCTTCCTCATGACATCATGAGAACGTTGTTGTAAAAAAGCTATAAACAAAAGAAAAGTCGAGTAAATATAGATGAAATAGCCATATAGAGAAGTCACGTTCTCCAGTTCTTAGAACTACTGTAACTCAGGCTGAAAAAAACGTTTGCTCTGTTCAACAAAGAGTGATTCAGTATCAAAAACCTGTCTCTTTTCTCGCTCTTCTTTTCGTACTTTAACACTCTTTGCTAGTTTATCGTCTAGCTTTTCTCTCCGTGGTGGCCAGAGAGGGTCTGCTCATTTGTTTGTTCCCATGGGAACCTTCCAGTCAACAGCAGGCATGTTCAAATAGAGAAGGATGGATTTCCAGAGCTCAACTACAAGCTTTATATGAAAGAAACAAGCAGAGAAATGCAACACACATTTCAAGTAAATAAACAGTTTAGTGATTAAAATATGTAGCCTACTTCCTTTAGATTTAGATTAAACACATTAAAGGTTTTTACAGCTACAAGAGACAGACTAATATTAAATCAAAATACAAAAAAATATTATAACTCTGAATCCCATGAAAGCTTATAAGATAAATTCCAGGTCATATGATACAAAGTTTTGTTTCCTACCATACATTTAACTTACATTTGAATGTTTGGTAGAATACTGATTTACAACGGTGATATATACAACACCGTCCCAAATTTTTTGAAACATTTATATTTAAATGTTTTAATGTAGTTTTAATAAAGTCTCTTATGTTCAATAAGGCTGTATTTATTTGATCAATAATACAGAAAAACAGTAATATTGTGGAATATTATTACATTTTAAAATGATGGTTTTCCATATTAATTTATTTTAAAATATAATTTATTCATATACAGTATATAGTATATACACATACAAATTGTAGTGGTATGGGTCAGTTTATGGGTAAAGTTAGGGACAGGTGTGGTGGTGTGGGTCAGTATAAGGGTAAAGTTAGGGACAGGTGTGGTGGTGTGGGTAAGTTTAAGGGTAAAGTTAGGGACAGGTGTGGTGGTATGGGTCAGTTTATGGGTAAAGTTAGGGACAGGTGTGGTGGTGTGGGTCAGTATAAGGGTAAAGTTAGGGACAGGTGTGGTGGTGTGGGTCAGTATAAGGGTAAAGTTAGGGACAGGTGTGGTGGTGCGGGTAAGTTTATGTGTAAAGTTAGGGACAGGTGTGGTGGTGTGGGTCAGTTTAAGGGTAAAGTTAGGGAAAGGTGTGGTGGTATGGGTCAGTTTATGGGTAAAGTTAGGGACAGGTGTGGTGGTGTGGGTCAGTTTAAGGGTAGAGTTAGGGACAGGTGTGGTGGTGTGGGTCAGTTTATGGGTAAAGTTAGGGACAGGTGTGGTGGTGTGGGTCAGTTTAAGGGTAAAGTTAGGGAAAGGTGTGGTGGTATGGGTCAGTTTATGGGTAACGTTAGGGACAGGTGTGGTGGTGTGGGTAAGTTTAAGGGTAAAGTTAGGGACAGGTGTGGTGGTATGGGTAAGTTTAAGGGTAAAGTTAGGGACAGGTGTGGTGGTATGGGTCAGTTTAAGGGTAAAGTTAGAGACAGGTGTGGTGGTGTGGGTAAGTTTAAGGGTAAAGTTAGGGACAGGTGTGGGGGTATGGGTCAGTTTATGGGTAAAGTTAGCGACAGGTGTGGTGGTGTGGGTAAGTTTAAGCGTAAAGTTGGGGACAGGTGTGGGTATGGTGTGGGTAAGTTTAAGCGTAAAGTTGGGGACAGGTGTGGTGGTGTGGGTTAGTTTATGGGTAAAGTTAGGGACAGGTGTGATGGTGTGGGTAAGTTTAGGGTAAAGTTAGGGACAGGTGTGGTGGTGTGGGTAAGTTTAAGGGTAAAGTTAGGGACAGGTGTGGTGGTGTGGGTAAGTTTAAGGGTAAAGTTAGGGACAGGTGTGGTGGTGTGGGTAAGTATAAGGATAAAGTTAAGGGCATGTGTGGTGGTGTGGGTAAGTTTAAGGGTAAAGTTAGGGACAGGTGTGGTGGTGTGGGTAAGTTTAAGGGTAAAGTTAAGGACAGGTGTGGTGGTGTGGGTAAGTTTAAGGGTAAAGTTAAGGACAGGTGTGGTGGTGTGGGTAAGTTTAAGGGTAAAGTTAGAGACAGGTGTGGTGGCGTGGGTAAGTTTAAGGGTAAAGTTAAGGACAGGTGTGGTGGTATGGGTAAGTATAAGGGTAAAGTTAAGGACAGGTGTGGTGGTGTGGGTAGGTTTATGGGTAAAGTTAGGGACAGGTGTGGAAGTGTGGGTAAGTTTAAGGGTAAAGTTAGGGACAGGTGTGGTGGTATGGGTCAGTTTAAGGGTAAAGTTAAGGACAGGTGTGGTGGTGTGGGTCAGTTTAAGGGTAAAGTTAAGGACAGGTGTGGTGGTGTGGGTCAGTTTAAGGGTAAAGTTAGGGAAAGGTGTGGTGGTATGGGTCAGTTTATGGGTAACGTTAGGGACAGGTGTGGTGGTGTGGGTAAGTTTAAGGGTAAAGTTAGGGACAGGTGTGGTGGTATGGGTAAGTTTAAGGGTAAAGTTAGGGACAGGTGTGGTGGTGTGGGTAAGTTTAAGGGTAAAGTTAGGGACAGGTGTGGTGGTGTGGGTCAGTTTATGGGTAAAGTTAGGGACAGGTGTGGTGGTGTGGGTAAGTTTAAGGGTAAAGTTAGGGACAGGTGTGGTGGTGTGGGTAAGTTTAAGGGTAAAGTTAGGGACAGGTGTGGTGGTGTGGGTAATTTTAAGGGTAAAGTTAGGGACAGGTGTGGTGGTGTGGGTAAGTTTAAGGGTAAAGTTAGGGACAGGTGTGGTGGTGTGGGTAAGTTTAAGGGTAAAGTTAGGGACAGGTGTGGTGGTGTGGGTAAGTATAAGGGTAAAGTTAAGGACATGTGTGGTGGTGTGGGTAAGTTTAAGGGTAAAGTTAGGGACAGGTGTGGTGGTGTGGGTAAGTTTAAGGGTAAAGTTAAGGACAGGTGTGGTGGTGTGGGTAAGTTTAAGGGTAAAGATAGAGACAGGTGTGGTGGCGTGGGTAAGTTTAAGGGGAAAATTAAGGACAGGTGTGGTGGTATGGGTAAGTATAAGGGTAAAGTTAAGGACAGGTGTGGTGGTGTGGGTAAGTTTATGGGTAAAGTTAAGGACAGGTGTGGAGGTGTGGGTAAGTTTAAGGGTAAAGTTAGAGACAGGTGTGGTGGTGTGGGTAAGTTTATGTGTAAAGTTAGGGACAGGTGTGGTGGTGTGGGTCAGTTTAAGGGTAAAGTTAGGGACAGGTGTGGTGGTGTGGGTCAGTTTAAGGGTAAAGTTAGGGACAGGTGTGGTGGTGTGGGTCAGTTTAAGGGTAAAGTTAGGGAAAGGTGTGGTGGTATGGGTCAGTTTATGGGTAACGTTAGGGACAGGTGTGGTGGTGTGGGTAAGTTTAAGGGTAAAGTTAGGGACAGGTGTGGTGGTGTGGGTAAGTTTAAGGGTAAAGTTAGGGACAGGTGTGGTGGTGTGGGTCAGTTTATGGGTAAAGTTAGGGACAGGTGTGGTGGTATGGGGAAGTTTAAGGGTAAAGTTAGAGACAGGTGTGGTGGTGTGGGTAAGTTTAAGGGTAAAGTTAGAGACAGGTGTGGTGGTATGGGTCAGTTTATGGGTAAAGTTAGGGACAGGTGTGGTGGTGTGGGTAAGTTTAAGGGGAAAGTTGGGGACAGGTGTGGTGGTGTGGGTCAGTTTATGGGTAAAGTTAGGGACAGGTGTGGTGGTGTGGGTAAGTTTAAGAGTAAAGTTAGGGACAGGTGTGGGTCAGTTTATGGGTAAACTTAGGGACAGGTGTGGTGGTGTGGGTAAGTTTAAGGGTAAAGTTAGGGACAGGTGTGGTGGTGTGGGTAAGTTTAAGGGTAAAGTTAGGGACAGGTGTTGTGGTGTGGGTAATTTTAAGGGTAAAGTTAGGGACAGGTGTGGTGGTGTGGGTAAGTTTAAGGGTAAAGTTAGGGACAGGTGTGGTGGTGTGGGTAAGTTTAAGGGTAAAGTTAGGGAAAGGTGTGGTGGTGTGGGTAAGTTTAAGGGTAAAGTTAGAGACAGGTGTGGTGGTGTGGGTAAGTTTAAGGGTAAAGTTAGGGACAGGTGTGGAGGTGTGGGTAAGTTTAAGGGTAAAGTTAGGGACAGGTGTGGTGGTATGGTTCAGTTTAAGGGTAAAGTTAGGGACAGGTGTGGAGGTGTGGGTAAGTTTAAGGGTAAAGTTAGGGACAGGTGTGGTGGTGTGGGTAAGATTAAGGGTAAAGTTAGGGACAGGTGTGGTGGTGTGGGTAAGTTTATGTGTAAAGTTGGGGACAGGTGTGGTGGTGTGGGTCAGTTTAAGGGTAAAGTTAGGGACAGGTGAGGTGGTGTGGGTCAGTTTAAGGGTAATGTTAGGGACAGGTGTGGTGTTATGGGTCAGTTTATGGGTAAAGTTAGGGACAGGTGTGGTGGTGTGGGTAAGTTTAAGGGTAAAGTTAGAGACAGGTGTGATGGTGTGGGTAAGTTTAAGGGTAAAGTTAGGGACAGGTGTGGTGGTGTGGGTAAGTTTAAGGGTAAAGTTAGGGACAGGTGTGGTGGTGTGGGTCAGTTTATGGGTAAAGTTAGGGACAGGTGTGGTGGTATGGGTAAGTTTAAGGGTAAAGTTAGGGACAGGTGTGGTGGTATGGGTAAGTATAAGGGTAAAGTTAGGGAAAGGTGTGGTGGTGTGGGTAAGTTTAAGGGTAAAGTTAGGGACAGGTGTGGTGGTGTGGGTAAGTTTAAGGGTAAAGTTAGGGACAGGTGTGGTGGTATGGGTAAGTTTAAGGGTAAAGTTAGGGAAAGGTGTGGTGGTGTGGGTAAGTTTAAGGGTAAAGTTAGGGACAGGTGTGGTGGTATAGGTAAGTTTAAGGGTAAAGTTAGGGACAGGTGCGGTGGTGTGGGTAAGTTTAAGGGTAAAGTTAGGGACAGGTGTGGTGGTGTGGGTAAGTTTAAGGGTAAAGTTAGGGCCAGGTGTGGTGGTATGGGTAAGTTTAAGGGTAAAGTTAGGGACAGGTGTGGTGGTGTGGGTCAGTTTAAGGGTAAAGTTAGGGACAGGTGTGGTGGTGTGGGTCAGTTTATGGGTAAAGTTAGGGACAGGTGTGGTGGTATGGGTAAGTTTAAGGGTAAAGTTAGAGACAGGTGTGGTGGTGTGGGTAAGTTTAAGGGTAAAGTTAGAGACAGGTGTGGTGGTATGGTTCAGTTTAAGAGTAAAGTTAGGGACAGGTGTGGTGGTGTGGGTCAGTTTAAGGGTAAAGTTAGAGACAGGTATGGTGGTGTGGGTCAGTTTAAGGGTAAAGTTAGAGACAGGTGTGGTGGTATGGGTAAGTTTAAGGGGTAAGTTAGAGACAGGTGTGGTGGTATGGGTAAGTTTAAGGGGTAAGTTAAAGTTATAGACTCACTTTTTATAATAATGGGAATTTAAAAAAACTAAGCATTTCATTACAGTGAACATTTGTTGTCATTAAAATGTTACAATGAAAAACAAGTTTGATTTCATTAATGTAAAATCATATTTACATCTTTATATTGTAAAATGTGACTTGGCCATGTTTTGTAGGCTTCCGCCTTATTGTCAGTCTGTGAGTACAGAGTGCAACAGTAGATGTGTGGGTGAGCGCTAGCGCTCGGCTGGTGTCATCTCACACTGAAGACATACTGCAAGCTCTTTATTTGCTTTTGGCTCAACTTGCCAGTACCAGTTTCAAGAAGAAAAACCTCCTTGAGTAGGGTGGGTGGAATGGGGGCCAGGAGACAAAGAAGGAGGTCGGAAAACATGCCCCAGACAAAAAGCTAGGAGGGCTCACCCGCTTCTCTGGGAGAAAAGTTTCAAAGAAAGAAAACCTGAGGGAAGGCCATGAAATTCTCCCAATACAAGTACAATCAAAGAACCTGTCTTCCCACGGAGATTTACAGTACGAGTACTCTGCAAACACAGCAGGGATGATGGGAAAAAAGACAACAGGACAAACACAGCAGCCAGTCAGAAAGCAGAGACTGTTAGCTTCTCTCAAGCTGCTGTTACGTTTCTGATATCCTTCTTGCAAAGTCAAGATTCTTGAATAGAACAATAAATCCATGCAACTTACCCTTTAATTTCTGCTGTAACAGACAGAAAATGGAGGTAGAGGAGAGGAGGAATATATGATAAACTCAGAGTAAAATACAACCCAGAGTCTTTAATTATTCTGAATCTAGTAATCATTTAATAATTATGGGAAGAAGCCCAGGATGAGTTCTCCATGTAGTCTATATCTGTTCTGTACTGTACTTAACTCTTAGATTGAGTTTTCCAGCACACTCCCAGAAAATGGTTAACAGTAATCAGACAAAGAAACCAGCCCTTGAAGCGTAACCAAACCAGCCAAATTGCTATTTAAAACCATAGACTGTAAAAAAAAAAAAAAAAAAATGGACGTAGTGTCCATGGCGTCTCCAATGGGATTCTAAAGTGCAGTTTTGAAGCGTAAAGTAAAGATGACCTGGCGTCATCGCGTCACGCTAGGATCACAGAAAATGGGCAAATAGGCGGGACGTCGGCGGAGCTGAGGTGATGCGATGACTAACACACAGTGGATAAATGCCTATCCACCTGTCACTCAAAGTGGCCACAGCCTTAATTATGCAGAAGTTAAAGGTGTTATTTAATGTAAACATATGAGTCATTAAAAAATTCACCCCCCTCACAGTTGTCATGAAGGGTAAAATTAGCCGTATAGACCAAAACCAGCATTTGCACCAGGCTGTAAACATGGTTTTTTTTTTTTTTTTTTTTGCTGTAAAGTTGAACATTTTAACATGGGGCTCAATGAGATTCTGCTCTCTTCTGGAGCCTGTCGATGAAGTGCAGTTTAAGTCACTTCCGTATTGGCTTCAACAGAAACTGTGGGAGGTTCCCAATTGTTCAAAACCCATACAATCACAGCCCAAACGAGCCCAGTCCTTTAGATCGCAATGGAAACGCAGACAGCAGCAGGTCTCGGGGAAAAAAGTTCCAGGGACAAATTGGTTCGAGTAATTTCAGTGGAAAGGGGGCTTTAGTTGCTGTTGTGTGCATATTAAATGGTGGATTGGTGGCCCATTACAAAGAATTTCAATAAGAAGAATAACTGACAACTCTTGTGAAACATAGTTTTTAGACCCGGCAAACACATGCGAAAAGTGATACAGGAAATCCCCAATGAGACAAGAGTCCTCGCAAAGGACTGGATTTATTCGTTGGAGAGAAGACCTTAGTTTTCTGGTTGCAGGTCTATGACTTCAAATTTTGGATCATTTGTCAGCAATTTCCACAAAACTTCCGGTGAGTGAAAAGCGGGGCTAAAAAGGTTGGCATAAGGCCAGCAAGGTTACTAAAATTTCCACCTTTCCTGTCGTTACTTTAAATAAGCTCAAACATGGGGTTTTCAGAAGAACTTAAGAACAGATTTCCACGTCAAAGAGGAGCCTCAGAACCACATATACTTTCAACTAATGGTAGTTTGATAGAGTTTACTTTGGCAACTCCTAAAACAAACTCCATTTGAAATTGGTTTTGGCCACCAGTTCATTCTTCAATTTCGCTTGAATTATATTGGATATTATATTAAATGTACAAACAGATGCGGTATGCGTTTTCTGATTTTTCAAATGCTGTTGAAAGTGGATCGGGCCGAGCACCACAACAAACCTGCAGCCAATCAGGGGTAGGGGGTGTGTCCACTCATGATGGGGGAGGAGAGAGAGTGAGCAAGAGTGAGATTTTAGTTTTTGATTCCGTTGAAGGAGAGATGGCTGATAAACATTAAATACTTGAAAAGGATGGGAAAAAAAATATTTTTTTAAAAGGTCAGAGGATTATCACTGGATCAAGAAGGGTTATGATCACACAAGTGCTTTAGGACCCACGTTAGAAAAGCTTTCCTGCGACAGACCTAAGCGGGAATGCCTGAAAACAGACGCAGGTTGTGTCGTTTCTGCTTCATACATAACATTGGTTTTGAGTTTAATCTGGTGGCAGCTAAAAAACAACTCTTGCTTGAATATACTCATGTTCTGTATGTTCATGTTTTGTTCTTGTCGTCCATTAGTCATCCTCGCATTATGTTTCGCAAAGCTTTGCTTCAGCTCTGATAAAGAGACAAAAAATCATGCATTGTGCATTTTGGGGTAGAGCAATGAAGGCAGGGGTGTGTTTGTTTGGACTGATTTCAAATATCATGAGCATTCAACAATGACTCTCAGAAATCGCCAGAGGTGGACAAAATACACAACTTCATTACTTGAGTAAAAGTAAAAATACTACTGGTCAAATATTACTCCGTTACAAGTAAAAGTTCTAAAAAATTATTTTTACTTAAGTAAAAGTACAGAAGTATTTGTTTTTAAAAGTACTTAAGTATCAAAAGTAAATTTCCTTTTTTATGTCAACGCATTGTTTTATTATTGTTGCATTAGCAATGCTAGCATACGACCACCTTAAACTCATTTCAATGCTTGTATAAATGTTACAAAGCTCTTTATAAAGCTGCTGTCCCTTTAACCCTGAATGCACAGATCCAATACACTGATACACATCTGATATTCTCCCAAATTTACTCTTCTCTTTCTCCCAGACGTTTACATTTTTAACATTTTATAAGACATGCATCAAGTGTATGCCAACTAAACTAATCTAGATTTATATTTTTTAACTGAAACACACTTTCAGAGTATGGCTATGAGTGCACACACTGTGCAGAGGAACCGTCTTCTTCCATTTTGCTATGAACTGATCAGTGTTCAAAAAAACTTTACATAACCCTTTAAAAGAGATTACTGAATCACTACTGTTCAAATGTGTCTACTATCAAAGAACATTACCAGCTACATTTCAATTAAGTCTCTCCCTCTCTTCATCTATTTATGTTAAACTAAATGTGAGGGAATACAAGGCTTGACAAAAGACTCATTCAATTAAGCAAGTAAGTCGAAAAAAATTCACTAATAAAAGTTGAATAAAGCTACACAAATATACTCTTTAAAAATACACTACGTCAACAGCGTAAGAGTATGACACCGGCTAGAAGAAATTGTTGAATAAAGTCAGTATTTCTGTTTGTTTTTTGCACACAAAAAGTATTATTGATGCTTCATAACATTAAGACTGAAACACTGGAGTCCCGTGGACTGTTTTAACAATGATTTACTAGTTTTCTGGACCCTGAAAGTGTTAATTTAATTGCTGTCTATAGAAGTGTCTCGGATTTCATCAGAAATATCTTCATTTGTGTTCTAAAGATGAACGAAAGTATTACAGGTTTGGAACATGAGGGTGAGGAATTAATGACAGAAATTTCCTTTTTGGGTAAACTAATCCTTTAATATGTTATTGTAGTTTTTTGAAGCAACACTTGAAAAAACAACAACTTGGCACTTGGTTTTAATAAATAATACGTTCATATAAAGTCAATTTCATATTTCTAATATCCCTGAAACTATAAACATCATATGGGACCGGAACATGAACTCTGGACTGGAACCTGCAATCCTACAAGTATTAACAAACTGCAATTTATATATAAAAAAATAAATAAAACAAAAATGATACGGTGGCCAAAAGAAAACAGAAGGGAGTGAGAGGGGGAAAACGAGAACAAAAGAAAAGGAAACAGATGGTTCTCATACAGAGGCTGTGTAGATCTGCGTTTGCGTGTGCCTCGACTCTTGTTACCCGTTCTCTGGGGGAATGTTGGCTGTAGGCTGTCAAAACTAGTCATGAAAAATGTTTGATAAACATATGAAATGGGGATAACATTCTTAGATCCCATTAGCAGAGCCTTCTATATAGCATTTTACATTTTTTTCCTTCTAGAGAAGATATAGGCTAAATCCCAATATACGGTAGTATGTGAGATGAGCGTTAGTGTGTATTAAACTATAGTACTTTAAAAATAGCATGTAAAAAGCTATCAGATGATCTATTTTTGAAAGAAGTCTTTTCTGCTCACTAAAGCTGAATTTAATTTAATTAAAAAATACAATAAAAACAGTAATATTGAGAAATGTTGTCTATTTGAATATTATGAGCAAAAAAAAAGAATATTATTGCAATGTTCCTGTGATCAAAGCTGAAATTTCAGCATCATTACTCCTGTCTTCAGTGTCACATGATCCTTCAGAAATAATTCATATATGATGACTGGATTTGCTGCTCTGTGATTCGCTGCTCAAGAAACATTTCCGATTATTTATGTGCTAGTGTTCCATTTTAACCCTAATGCTGTTTAAAGAGCAGAAAAGCAGCAACACCATTTTCAGTGACAAACCTACCCTTACAATAACCGTTCTGTTAATAACCCTCTGTCAATCCGACTGTCCGTGGGCAGGGATACAAAAATGCAGAAGGATAATCTGTAGTTTTCACTGTAGATTTTCATGCAGCTTTGCGTCATCTGGCAGACTTTTGCTGACAAATAAACATGAATTTCTCGGTACAGGAAACACGGAGAACGAGTAAACAATGTTCCGTTGCATAAACTAACACAAAGCAGGTTTAAAATAAGAGGTTACACTTTAAATTGTAGTCTAGATTAGCATTAGCATAACCATAAGTGCGGTAAAACTTGGAATAGTTTTCTCTTGGAATCTCCAAAACTAAGATATGGTAATTTTTTTAGACAAATATATATATATATATATATATTTTTTTTTTTCTTCTAAAGTAAGCGCCACAGTGATAACAGAGTACACTTTGCTAAATGACAGGATAACTCTGTGGTTTCACAGACGTCATCAACAGAAATGAATTGTGCGTGTACATGTGCATGTGTGTGTGTGTTCATCTGAGGATGAAAAAAGAGGTCAGGCAGTCCACCAGGGCACAGTTTAGACAGATGATAAAACAGTTGGCATCAGTGTCTTTTATAGACAAATAATAATGCTTAAGCTACATTAATAACGTCACGATTCAGTTAAATATCTTAAGATCAATGCCTAAAATACACCACCAATTCAAAGCTCATTTCCTCCTGTCGTGTATGAAGAGCAGTGTTTAAATGGTGGTAGTAATGATCTTTTCTGGACACATTTCTTTTATCTTTACTGTTATCTGTCTATATTTGAGCTGTTTCTGTGTCAAACTAAACTTCTATGAAGATCAAGGCTGAAGTCACCAATGCTGGGCACAGTAAAAGCAAATCTGGTGGAAACCAGAATTAAGCCTAATCTTTAAACCCTCGCCCAAGTTTATTGCCTCAATGACATGGTAATGGCAGTATGGTGGTATTATTCACAGGCATAAACTGCTTTTTATAAGACATTACAATAGAATAGTGAATTTAAATCATGATCATATTTCACAATATTACATTTTACTGTATTTTTTGAACAAATAAATGCCGACTTCATGAGCATAAGAGACTTTTAGACATTTAGAAACACTGAAACAAATTCATGCCATGAGGTTGTGTCCTACCGCCCACCTTCAGTGTCACAGAGGCATGAGAAGAAACAGGAAGTTAATTACATTAAGCTGACATCAGGAGATCGGATCATCAAACAGAACTGAAGCTAGATGATGTCTGCACCAAACCGTTCAACACACACCAAAACCCACTGGCTCGGATTACTCTACGAACAACCGACAGGCACGCGAGAAGCACAATAGCGGCGTTGTGAAAGCTCAGCAGAAAGAGTGTAAGAGGAGAGAGATGCTCAGATAGCCATGCCCGCCTCAAACTGCTGATGCCACATTCAAAGGTCACCCTGAGGAAACTAATAAGAAGTCTGACTGTATTAGGGTTTACATTGGCTGGCCACAAAGTCTATTTTCTCTGCTATCAAACACTGTAGTTGTTACGCAAGACTGAAAGAGTTTGGTTTGTGTTGTCAACATGTCGAGAAGACGCTGTTTTCTGCTGCCAGAGCAAATCTACTTTGATGCCCTTCCAAAGTATGAGGACTCGGGCTCGAACTGATATGGAATAACGACACCATTGCTCCTTCTCGTATCGTAACCCTGTTTATCAAGCGCTGAGGAAGATCTGGAGCGTTTCGTTTCTGACATGCGCTGTAAGGGGTAGACCAATAACGACAGACTGGACCATCTGGCCAATCAGTGCAGGCTCTGGTTAGAGAGGGGTTTAGAGAGACGAAATTTCAAATTTTCGGACGCTTTTCAGACGCCGTTTTCAGACGTTTTCAGACGCTTTGAGAAATTAGGTGATTTGTAATGTATATTATGAGAAAATTAAAGTGTTTCTGATTTTAGATGCATGTAAACCTATTGTCAGACCCCTCAAAAACTAAATTAGGAGCCTTTAAAATAGCATAATAAGGGATGGAGGATGGTGAGGAATAATTGAGAAAAGTGAGGAATCCTCAACAACAACATCAATGACTATGACTGGAAATGAAATGGAACTATGACTATTACAAGTATAAAAGACAAAATGTTTTGCCAGTCAAACATTTGCTGACTGTTTGCCAGGGTGCCGTAACACGTTATCTAAGTGTTTTTGGCATGATGTTCTGTGGTTGCTCGGGTGTTCTGGGTTCATGCTAGGGCGTTTCCAGGTGGTTCCTTACCCCTAAGGGGCCGTTCACATAGAACATGTTCTTGTATTTAAAAAATGAGTGCTTCAGAGCACAGAATTGCAAGGTCTTGAGATCCGTTTTTAACATTAGTACTTCTTTGAACTCGACATGCTGTAATGAAACTGACAGTTGCATCCGGTCTCACTGTTTTTTTCTGAGATATTCGTCTACCACATGTTTATGGACAAAACTATTAAAGACCAATGCAGTGGAATGCAAAAACACATTCTTTGTAAACCTGGCCCCAAAAAAACTATTAAAACTCAAGTGTTTTTAAATAGGAATCATTTTGTTATTTTTTTTCCCCTTATCGTTCAAAACCTGATATCGTTTTGCTATGTAGCACTTGTAATATAAATATAATAGCTCATGCTATATTCATGAGCTCATATGATATATGATATATTAAACAGCTGATATACAAACCCGATTCGCAAAAAAGTTGGGACACTGAACAAATTGTGAATAAAAACAGAATGCAATGATGTGGAAGGTTCAAATTTCCATATATTATTCAGAATACAATGTAGATGACACATCAAATGTTTCAACTAAGAAAATTTATAATTTTAAGGGGAAAATAAGTTGATTTTAAATGTTTATGGCATCAACACCCAAGGCCATGTTTACCACTGTGTGGCATCCCCTCTTCTTTTTATAACAAACGTCTGAGGACTGAGGAGACCAGTTGCTCAGGAATTGTTGAGGAATAGGAACATTGTCCCATTCTTGTCTAATACAGGCTTCTAGTTGCTCAACTGTCTTAGGTCTTCTTTGTCGCATCTTCCTCTTTATGATGCACCAAATGTTTTCTATGGGTGAAAGATCTGGACTGCAGGCTGGCCATTTCAGTGCCCGGATCCTTCTTCTACACAGTTATGATGTTGTAATTGATGCAGGATGTGGTCTGGCATTGTTTCATGTTGTAAAATGCAAGGTCTTCCCTGAAAGAGACGACGTCTGGATGGGAGCATATGTTGTTCTTGGATATAAGCTGCCCATGCCACACACACTCATGCAACCCCATACCATCAGAGATGCAGGCTTCTGAACTGAGTGCTGAGAACAACATGGGTTGTCCTTGTCCTCTTCAGTGCGGATGACATGGCGTCCCAGTTTTCCAAAAAGAACTTCAAATTTGACCACAGAACAGTTTTCCACTTTGCCACAGTCCCTTTTAAATTAGCCTTGGCCCAGAGAAAAGGCCTGAGCTTCTGGATCATGTTTAGAAATGGCTTCTTTTTTGACCTAAAGATTTTTAGCCGGCAACGGCAAATGGCATGGTGGATTGTGTTCACTGACAATGTTTTCTGGAAGTATTCCTGAGCCCAGGTTGTTATTTCCATTACAGTAGCTTTCCTGTGTGTGATGCAGTGCCGTCTAAGGGCATCCAGTACAGTTTTCCGGCCTTGACCCTTACACACAGAGATTGTACCAGATTCTCTGAATCTTTGGATGATATTATGCACTGTAAATGATGAAACCTCAAACTCTTTGCAATTTTTCTCTGAGAAACTCCTTTCTGATATTGCTCCACTATTTTTTGCTGCAGCATTGGGGGAATTGGTGATCCTCTGCCCATCTTGTCTTCTGAGAGACACTGCCACTCTGAGAGGCTCTTTTTATACCCAATCATGTTGCCAATTGACCTAATAAGTTGCAAATTGGTCCTCCAGCTGTTTCTTATATGTACATTTAACTTTTCCAGCCTCTTATTGCTATATTTCCCAACTTTTGTGGAATGTGTAGCTTTCATGAAATCCAAAATGAACCAATATTTGGCATGACATTTCAAAACGTCTCACTTTCAACATTTGATATGTTATCTATATTCTATTGTGAATAAAATATAAGATTATGAGATTTTTGCATTCCTTTTTATTCACAATTTGTGTCCCAACTTTTTTGGAATCGGGTTTGTAATATTGCATTCTTCTGAAACTTATGTCCTAGTCCACCTCATGGTCAATGAATGACTGTAATTTTGAACATTGCAAAAATGTTTATTTTAAGGTGTCTTGGTTAAGATTATACATTTAAGTACTGAGTAATAATAATTAACTACATGAACTTACTATAGGGTTAGGATTAGGGTTTGGTTTAGAGTTAGCTGCATCTAATCATGCTCAATTTACAGCAATTACTATAGTAATTATAGTATAATTAACGACATGTAAAGTGAGGGCACAGTAAAATATATTTAGATTTATATAATGTTTCTGTCATTTATAGTTAGTATGTGATTAGTTAAGGACATTATGAGTGAAATTATGAAAAATAAGACAATATTCCTGAGAGGAATCTAACCTGGAAAAGGTGTTTCTTGCATAGTGCATGATGCTGTCGAAGTCATAGACCTCGCCGAGTGAGTCCACCTCCCCAGGCTCCATCTTCAGGAAGTTGTACTCCTGTCCTATGAGATGAAACCAAGAATGAGACTGAGACAGGAAGTGATGTGAACAAAAGAGGCTTTCAGTTTTTTTTTTTTTTTTTTTTTTTTTTTTTTTTTTTTATAGATTTATCATTATTACATTAAAGCCTCTTATTTATTACATTATTATACATTGTAATATTACATTATACAAAATGTTATGGATTATTTAATTATTCCCTTTATTATTATAAACTCAGCACAAAAAAACAAAAGAAAAGAACTGCATTTAAAGTAAGGGATAATCCCCAGCTAGCTGTGTATTAAACTATTGAAATGCACTCCGCAGGGAGCCGTGGTGAAAAAAAATATGAGATGGGAGGAAAAATAATTACAGTCAATGCTTTTGAATTCTCTCGCAAATGTTTTGCATTACCCAGCCCTTATTATGATAAGTTTCTATTTTTTCCTCTATCTCATATTTTTTCAGTTCCTTTAGGGATTCCTTGCCTTCATGTCGTGCATTTAAATAGTTTACTGCACAGCTAGCTGTGGATTATCTCACTTATAACATGATAATTTGGCAGAATTGACAACTTGACAAATTGACAACAAGCTGTTTGAAGCACAATATTTGATCGGGAGGGTAAAAGTGACGGTTATTTTTGTCAGTTAGATTTAAAGGGATACTTCACCGCTTTTTCATATTAAACTGTTATTCCCTTAACTAAATCGAGTTGATACATCCCTCTCTCGTCTCAGTGCGTGCTCTTAATCTCTCTGACGCGCGGTGACGATCTGATAGCATTTAGCTTAGCTCCCTAAGCCCAGTTCATTCACTATCGTACCAAACAGAGATAAAGTTAGAAGCGACCAAACACCTCCACGCTTTCCCTATTTAAATACAGTTACACGAATAGTTGAACGATCAAGTATGGTGGCATAAAATAAAATGTGGCGCGTTTCTAATCGGATTAAAAAGGAGAACTATAATGTATGGCTGAATAGCACTTCTGAGAGTACTTCGGCTCGGCGCAGTAAAAAGTCCCGGCCGAAACATCTTCCCTCACATCTCCTCCTCACTCTCTCATTTCTGTCAATAGGGAGATGTGAGGAATTACAACTATTCATGTAACTGTATTTATATAGGAACAAACGTGGAGGTGTTTGGTACTTCTAACAGCCATTTGTAGTGGTGTCTAAACCATAGTGGACATTGTCGAGGGCACTCATTCAATGCATCGCAATAAGGAGTGTCTAACCGATGTACACTAAATGGCTAGAGAATACCCATAATGCATTGTGACAGTCACGCCATGTCTGACCAAAAGATAGTTCACACAGGTCCAATGTGGGTACAGCGTAATGTCATACATTAATAAAATGTATTTGATTAATAAATAGTTCAATTAAGGTGTATACATGCTAGTTTCAATGACCGGGTTCAAGATAAATCTTTTCAATACTACTGGAGCCAGTTTGCTAAGTTTCAAATGATTATTAAACATGCAAAAGCAGCAGCCGTTCCAGCGCATTCAGTGTCTGAATTCTCTGAACTCACTCGTTTTCATTCACTCCTTCAAGTGGATTATATAGTGGAGTAATGTAGGGAATAGAGATTGAGGGTTTAGGGGTAGAGTATGTTCAGAAAACCGGAGTACTGCGAGTATCCCTGCGTGGTTAGCATGGCAAAACAAACATTGAAGCACCTTTCTTGTTTGTACTAATATATATTTTATATAAGTAAGAGAGTAAAACACCAGCAAATAATATTTTTTTAAGTCACATCATTAGCTTTCTAAATCCACATTAATTACTAAAAACATTTCCAAGCAAATGTCTGCCGCACGCCTCAATCAGTTTGTGCCATATAATGAGGATGAAATGAGATCCATTTCCACAGATGTCAAACGATAGTCATTATTTCAGGATATCTTGTTCATTAATGCCGCCTAAAAGGTGTGAAGGATTTTGGGCTGTACATCAGACAGATTTCAAGGTGCACAGCTGGTCGATGTCAGAATATGCCATGGTTGAGATATTTCTACAGGGACCGCAGAAATATTTGGACAGTTATTTCACATTCGCATTCACATACTGCATTTGATACAAAATGTAAATAATGTAACAAAAACAAATGGCCTCAGCAAACAAATAATATGTCTATATATTTTTTTTTAAATGAACTGAACTCCATAATTTTTGCTTAATTACTATTTACAAGCTGGCATTTTGTGGTATTTTTAGTGGATGTATGAAGACAGTTCCCCTAAGTACACACAGGTAACCAGTATGCAGAGGAATGTGTTTTGCATATGATAATGTATGTATTGCTTTATCATTTGAAGCAGTTTCTTTGTTTGTTTGTTTTTTGGGGAAATGTTCTGCTTTGAAAAGTGTGTTGACCCTGGACCACAAAACCAGTCAAAAGTCTCTCGGGTATATCTGTGGCAATAGCCAACAATACACATGCATTGGTCAAAATTATTGATTTTTCTTTTATGCCAAAAATCATTAGGATATTAAGTGAAGATAATGTTACATGAAGATATTTTGTACATTTCTAGTGTAAATATATACAAAATGTATTAGTAGTAGTAATATGCGGTGCTACAGACTTCATTTGGACAACTGGCGATTTTCTCTGTATTCATATTTTTTACACCCTAGGATTTCCATATTTTTAAATAGTTTTATCTCAGCCAAATATTGTCCTATCCTAACAAACCATATATCAATGAAAAAATGTACTTTTATGACTGGTTTTGTGGTCCAGGGTCATATATTGTAGTGGCCAAACGTGATTTTGTTTTTAATGTCAAAGTTTGATTAAATCATCAAAACATGAGGAAAATATATACTTTTTTCAATATTTTAAATATGAGAGGAAAAATCACCTTGGCAAAAAAAGTCAAACTACAGCTACAGGTTGTATTTTACAAAAAACAAAACGCTCACATGAAAAAGCAAAACCTGCAGCAAAAAAAAATAGTTATTAATATTCTCTATATTTCTCTACATGTGCTCTAATATTTTCTATAGCTGTTAAAGTTATATCATTATATTATTATTATTATATTTAGCTGGTTCTCTCATTTTTGCATGTGTTCATAATTTCCTTGTATGACAGCCTGGCCAAAAAAATCTTTGCCAAAATGATGTCCACACTATTTGGTATATTTCATTGCATTATCACAAATAAAACAGTTGACTCAACTGTGCAATATGCTTACACTATCTAACAATGCTTGAATAAAGTTGATGTCAACTTTCCTAGGCTGTATATCACTTTTGGCCACTACTCCGTTTCTTTTTCTTTCTCTTTTTGAGCCATTTATGATATTTTGTGTCAGTACATTAGAAGCCAACTGTATATTAATCATACTGTTGGAACAATCAGAGGGTTATTAGGTAAAACTAACAATATTTTGTCCAACATTTGTGATAAGAAATGAGTAAACAGGTGGATTTTTGTATTATAAAGTGGGCCATGTTCCATGCAAACAGTGTAACTAGTCACAATAATCGGCTTGTTGTCCTGAATGATGGTACAAAATCCTCTTTTATGAGAGTTGACCTCACCTCTAGAAATGACCATGATTATTTATTGATTTTCATGTGTAATCTGCACACAGGCCGCTGAACCTCAAGTACAGATCATTTCAGGCAAATGTGAGCAATTTTTTCCTACCTGGCTGAATGTTGTCCCGTATAATACTGACATGATCGTCTCTGTCGGGTCGCGTGTGCTCATGCCAGAATCCGATCACATGACCGAGCTCATGCACCACAATTCCAAACTTATCACAGTTCTTCCCGATGGATATGGCCTGCGGACCCCCTCCTCTCCGGCCAACATACGAGCAGCACCTGCAGAGGTTCAACAACATCACAGTTAATCCTCCAGTTCACACTTCATCAATCAAACAACCTGATTTAAATATTAAGAAAGAAAATTTAAATTGATAAAACCTCTGAATGACATCCTTGACATTATCTTTCACCCATGTTTGTCATTTTGTATACGGTGTTGGGTGAATATGTAACAGATATAACTGGGTTATATTTCACACCCACACCCACACCCACCCACCGACCCACACACACACACCCACACACACATGTCGTGTTTCCATGTTTTATGGGGACTTTCCATAGGCGTAATGGATTTCATACTGTACAAACTGTACATCCTATCCCCTTACACTGCCCCTGCCCCTAAACCTACCCATCACAGGAAACATTCTTCATTTTTACTTTCTCAAAAAAACTCCTTCTGTGAGATTTATAAGATGTTTTCCTCATGGGGACCTAAAAATGTCCCCACAAGGACAAGGATTTCGGATATTGCCATCTTTGTGGGGATATTTTGTCCCCATAACGTAGGGATTACCAGGCCACACGCACATGCACACGCACACGCACGCACACACACACACACACGCACACACACACACTTTTGCTGTTGATGTGCGTGTTTGGACCATTTTAAAGACTTTTTTTTGGGTATGGAAAGTATTCAGACCCCCTTACATTTGTCACTCTTTTTTATATTGTAGCCGTTTGCTAAAATAATTTAAGTTCATTTTTTTTCTCATTAATGTACCACAGACCCCATATTGACAGAAAAACACAGAATTGTTGACATTTTTGCAGATTTATTACAAAAGAACAACTGAAATATCACATGGTCCTAAGTATTCAGACCCTTTGCTGTGACACTCATATATTTCACTCATGTGCTGTTAATTTCTTCTGATCATCCTTGAGATGTTTCTACACCTTCATTTGAGTCCAGCTGTGTTTGATTATACTGATTGGACTTGATTAGGAAAGCAACACACCTGTCTATATAAGACCTTACAGCTCACAGTGTATGTCAGAGCGAATGAGAATCATGAGGTCAAAGGAACTGCCTGAAGAGCTCAGAGACAGAATTGTGGCAATGCACAGATCTGGACAAAGGTTACAAAAACAGTGACCTCCATTATCCTTAAATGGAAGATGTTTGGGATGACCAGAACCCTTCCTAAAACTAAACTAAGCTATCGTGGGAGAAGAGCCTTGGTGAGAGAGTTAAAGAAGAACCCAACGATCACTGTGGCTGAGCTCCAGAGATGCAGTCAGGAGATGGGAGAAAGTTGTAGAAAGTCAACCATCACTGCAGCCGTCAACCCAGCCGGGGCTTTATGGCAGAGTTCCCCGACGGAAGCCTCTCCTCAGTGCAAGACACATGAAAGCCCGCATGGAGTTTGCTAAAAAAAAAAAACACCTGAAGGACTCCAAAATGGTGAGAAATAAGATTCTCTAGTCTGATGAGAACAAGATAGAACTTTGTGGCCCTTAATTCAAAGCAGTATGTGTGGAGAAAAATATAACCTGTCCAATACAGTCCCAACAGTGAAGCATGGTGGTGGCAGCATCATGCTGTGGGGGTGTTTTTCAGCTGCAGGGACAGGACGATTTGGTTTACAATCGAGGGAAAGATGAATGCGGCCAAATACAGCGATATCCTGGACAAAACCTTCTCCTGAGTGCTCAAGACCTCAGACTGGGCCGAAGGTTCACCTTCCAACTAGTGTTGTCAAAAATATCGATATTTCGATATATATCGATACTGGAATATCTGAAACGATACGATTCTCAGTTTTTACAGTATCGATATCAGCTGCGCTCTCCTCTCCGACCGTCAGCGAGCTGACACACACCGGCATATTCTCACTCAGCCCGGTTAACCTCTGAGCACGGCGAACGCGCGTTCTGCTGAACTTTTTCCTCATGACAGTGTGTTAGTGTTAGTGAGTGATCGGTCTGAATTTCGCGCGGGATTGCACATAAATTAATTCTACTAATCCCCGCAGATTTCGTGCTCCACATCTGAAGCGCACACACACATAGCCTACCCTAATAAAGCCGCCTCTGACATGATACAAGTGCAAACATTTGCTTCCTTTTCCAGCATATTATTGGTCAAATACACTCAAAGAATTATCAGTGCACATCTGGAAGAATATTAACGTAAACACAGTCGCAAACAGTTCAGGAAGAACGAGTAACAGGAACAGTGTTTAGGATCCATGCGTCTGTTAGTCTTAAAGGGACCGCAGTCATTTGCTATTCAAACTACAAAAAGACAAACGATCAACTGCTCTTGACTGATCAACTTGTGTAACTTTAATAGTTTCATCTGTACGCTATTGAATTTTTTACAAAGAACATTATCCAATGTTGTTTTAAATGTAATTACTATGCATTTTTTAAATTCAGTTTCTTATCTGAATGTTAGACCTACCTGAAAAAATAAAGCGGTCTGTTTAATTTTTATCTTCTATTCTATTGCATTTATTTGTGCTATTGTTTGTAATCTGTTTATTTGTTTTTATTTTATTACTGTTTACTCGTCTTTTTAAATTCAATTTACCATTCGAAATCAAGCTTTCTTGTGCTGTGTGTAAGCTATTGCAACACAATTACCCCATTGTAAAAAATACATTGAGATAATTTTAATAGTAATTGATCAATTGATCAATAATTGTTCAAATCAAAATGATGCCCAACCCTAAGGAACATGCTGGCCACATGAATTTTTAGTAAAAAATAACAATGAATAATAAGTTCTGTTGTCATATTAAGCATCTTATCTTATTTATTTATTTATTTTTTTACTGTGGTATCGATTTAGTATCGATATATCGATATTTTAGTCTGATATCGTATCGAAGTCATAATTTTGGTATCGTGACAACACTACTTCCAACAAGACAATGACCCTAAGCACACAGCTAAAATAACGGAGGAGTGGCTTCACAACAACTCTGTGACTGTTGAATGGCCCAGCCAGAGCCCTGACTTAAACCCAATTGAGCATCTCTGGAGAGACCTGAAAAGGGCTGTCCACCAACGTTTACCATCTAAGCTGACAGAACTGAAGAGGGTCTGAGAGGAGAGAGGGCAGAGGATCCCCAAATCCAGGTGTGAAAAACTTGTTGCATCTTTCCCAGAAAGACTCATGGCTGTATTCGATCAAAAGGGTGCTTGTACTAAATACTGAGCAAAGGGTCTGAATACTTAGAAAAACTGAAATGTCACATGGTCCTCTTTTAATAAATATGCAAAAATGTCAACAATTCTGTGTATACATTCATGAGAAAAACTTGAACTGAAATGATTTTAGCAAATGGCTGCAATATAACAGAGTGAAACATTTAATACACAAAACAAATTTTTACATTTTGTAAAACAAGTACAGCAATACATAACACAATGTATAACCACTTTATGTAATGATCATTGTTTAAATAAATATTTTTTTCACATTACACTGAAGCATGTTTCATTTTTTATCCATAATAATTTAACCTAAAATGTTCCTTTTGAGTGAATTTGAGTGAAATACTGTTTTTATCTTGCATCACGTAACATGTTTATGTGAGAACTGGCCTCTTTTCGATCTCTTTTCAACTACACACAAGCTAGCAGAGATTACAAATGACACAGAACACAACGTGAACTCGAACAAAATGTCACGCATCGTTTGTTTTGCAAGTTTGCTTAGAGCTAAGTGTTGCAAAATCCAGAGAGAAACGGGGTGCCCGTGCATGGTGCCACGGCGGTA
This sequence comes from Pseudorasbora parva, assembly GCF_024679245.1. Lineage (NCBI taxonomy): Eukaryota > Metazoa > Chordata > Actinopteri > Cypriniformes > Gobionidae > Pseudorasbora > Pseudorasbora parva. Next base: position 6,544,404 of record NC_090184.1, read on the forward strand.
AGGCACACCGACACACAAAACACACAATCAAACAATCCCTTTCTGAAAGCGCTGGGATATGTGGGAGAAAAACTGCTGAGAGCTGCTTGCCTGCGATCCGCGCACACACATACAAACCCACATGAGCAGCCTGTGTGGGTGCAAAAGATCAGTCTTTAATTATGGAGCATCCAGTGGCTCGCTCCAGAAACTCTGCCTTGAACTTTGCACAGCACAGACAGGAATCGCCTAGACTGACACACACACACAGACACACACACAGACACACACACGCACACACACACACACACACACACAGACACACACACGCACACACACACACGGATTGTGTGCTCATCACATAAAGGCCTCATGTACTTCCACAGAACTGAAACGCCTGGCACAGCCTGCACAGTGGTATAGTTTATGAAGTTTCCCCTCGCTGCCCGACCGCAATGGCACGTCTACTTAAACAGTGAGAAAGCAAACAGTCCGTTACATTTGTCTCTGTCAGTATGACTGACTTTCTTCATTTGGAAACAAGTTCATTGAGGAAATCATTCATCATTTTTTATGCATTTGTCTCACTTTTAATTTCTAGCATTGTACGCGTGAACTGAATCTGACTTCCCAAAGGAAATTTGGTTGCACTTTATTTTAAGGGGTCTTTGTTACACTCTAGTTAAATACTGAGTAACTACAGTAACTGGAACAGTTACAGTAACGCATTTGTTTTCAAATCTCAAATAAAGATTCAAACGGTCATGAATCAGCGTATTGATTCATGATTCGGAATGGCCAACGTCACGTGATTTCAGCAGTTTGACACGCGATCCGAATCATGAATCAATCCGCAAATTCATGACCGTTTGAATCTTAATTTGAGGATTGAGAACCAAACCCGAAGAGAAGACAATGCTGAATAAAGTCGTAGTTTTTGTTATTTTTGGACCAAAATGTATTTTCGATGCTTCAAGAGATTCTAATGAACTAACTGATGTCTCATATGGACTACTTTGATGATGTTTTTATTCCCTTTCTGGACATGGACAGTATAGTGTGCATACACTTAGATACGCTGTCAGACTAAATATAAAATATCTTAAACTGTGTCCTGAAGATGAACGGAGGTCTTACGGGTGTGGATCGACATTAGGCTGAGTTATTAATGACATCAATTTTATTTTTGGGTGAACTAACCCTTTAAGCATTTGCTTATTTAAATCCAAACAGCGACTTTTCAACCTCGTATATGCAGTGATTTAAGTGCAGATGCAGACACAAACACAGCTATTGCTGTTCATGATGATTTCTAAATGGCACATCCATTTGCAATTTAGGGCCAGATTTACGAACAGCTTGTGCCAGTGCAAACCCTCTTTTGGCATTTAAGGGTGCGTTTACACTTGTTGTTTGGTTAGTTTGATTCGTTTGGTCCGGACCAAAAAACAAAAACAAAACATATAGTTCTGGTCCGCTTAGCGTTCACACTGGCATTTTTAACAGCGAACCTAAAGCTACCGAACCAAAGGCACAGGGAGACGCTCACAACCTGATTGGTCAGCTTTTATGACGTAGGCGCTTGCTTACCGAACATTCAAACCAATGCTGTGTGCTGGAATAAACGCTATCATTTTATGCGTGTACATATGGTTCATGAAATGTTCAAAACATTCAAAACACCAGCAGGATTTCCAGCTTTCTATGCAGAAAAGAGACGGCGCAGTTCTGTCGTCTATACCGTCAAATGGGCAACACGGGTCCTTTGATGAGAAGAACCAGGTATGCTTTTTGTGCGTTTGTTCTAGCATTTTCTAAACATGCACTTCGGACCAAATATTGATTAGGCACCTCCTTGTGGCTCTACATTTGCCCTCTAAAGTTAAAGTTACTCATTTTGGATACATCGATCTTTCCGCATCTTCAAATCAGCTGACTATGCGTCGCATCTTGTGACATTACGTCCTGTTTTTTCAAACGAACTCTGGTGCGGTTCGATTGATATATGAACGCAACACGGACCAAAGACATGTAAACGGACCAAAAACCGGACGTATAATGTCACAAGATGCCACGCATAATGCAGCTGATTTGACGACGCGGAAAGATCGGTGTACGTTATCCAAAATGAGTAACTTTAACATTAGAGGGCAAACGTGGAGCAACGAGGAAGTGCCTAATCAATATTTGGTCAGACGAGCATGTTTCGAAAATGCTAGAAAAAACACACAAAAAGCAAACCTGGCTCTTCTCATCAAAGTTCCTGTGTTGCCCATTATTAGCAGGTGCAGACGACAGAACGGCCGTCTCTGTTCTGCACAACGGAGGAAATCCTGCTGCTGCTGCTGCTGAATGTTTTGAACATTTTATGAGCTCTTCATGAGTTCTCAGCGGGTAAAAATAATGCCACATGTACACGCATAAAATGATCGCGTTTAATCCGGCACACAGCGTTGTTTTGAACATTTCATGAGCTCTTCATGAGTTCTCTGGTAAAAAAATAATGCCATATGTGTTACACGCATAAAATGATCGCGTTTAATCCAGCACCCAGCGTTGTTTTGAATGTTGTGAACATTTCATGAGCTCTTCATGAGTTCTCTGGTAAAAAATAATGCCATATGTACACGCATAAAATGCCCGCGCGTGTAATCCGCACACAGCATTGTTTTGCATGTTCGGTAAACGAGCCTCTACGTCATATAAACCGACCAATCAGGTTGTGAGCGTCTCCCTGTGCCTTTGGTTCGGTAACTTTAGGTTCGCTGTTAAAAATGCCCGTGTGAACGCTAAGCGGACCAGGACTATTATGTTTGTTTTTGTTTTTTGGTCCGGACCAAACTAACCAAACGAACCGAACTACAAGTGTGAACGCACCCTAAAACTACTGTCAGGACTTACTAAAGACACGTAGTAAAAAAGTAGTGCTAAAAAGGTGTGGATAGAGGTAGCCTATTTTTGCGTCTAGACTTAATGCATATGCATGTGTAGGAGTTTCCCTTTCATATGCAGTATTTATGGGAGGAGAGTATGAATCATACCAGGTGTTTTACTAAGCTTTGTGCTCGTCAATTTAATGGTGTTTGCACCACCCAAAACAAGCACGTTTTAAACCAGATGCTAATTTGCACTGCTCTTGGTAGATGGTGTTGGTCATTATTGAAATTATCTTTAATGTGCGCATTGTCAGTAAAGTCACCTGCAGAACTTTCCACTCCCATTAGTGCTTTTATGGGATTGCACTCTCACACTAATTTGCGCTGTTTAGTAAATCTGGCCCTTGTTTTCTATAAATGGTCTGTGTGGTCTGGGGAGGAGCTTTGAGTAATGAACGTTCATCAAACAAGTATTTCAGAAGAGCAAAATAAATCCTGTTTTTAAGCAGACAAAAGCAGCTTAAGAGCAAAACCGACATGCCAACACGGTATCCAGGGCGCTGATTTGTCTCCAGCGGATGTGATCGTCAAGCTGGGGTCTGAACTTCTGCCATGCTATTGAAGTATCTACGGGAAGCCATTGTGTAAGAATAAAACACACAAGCTCAGGTGACTGTCCCGTGGTGAACAGTGTGATACAGTCGGCTGGTGCTTCCTCAGCGAAGCGAAGAGTAATCGTAAGGTCAAGACACGAGGGCCCACACACACAAACACACAAATCCGTCTGTTGGCACACAAAGCAGATAAGCGGGAATAGAGGAACAGATCGGATGAAGAGGATGGAAAACCACTTGAGCGATAAATCAGGAAGAGACTGAAAAGAAAGAGGAGAGACGTGAAAGAAAAGAGTGAAAAGCACAGGCTCCACATGAGCGAGAGAAACAAGCTTGATTCCTTCCTGGAAGAGTCAAAGGTTTCGTTCTCCTGCTGTGGAAACTCTCTCACATTGACACAAGACATGGACACACATCAACACATACACACCCCTGTGAAGCTTCACACATCCTCTAACAAGCTCATTACGACACGCACACTTACCCACACGGCCGATAGGTGAAGACGATGTAGCTCTCCTCTGTTGTTCTCTCAATGAATGTCACACATGTGTGTTTTTCCCAGTGTCTCATTGCCTGTCTGAATATGGCTCTCTGGCTACCTGTATCACATACACACATACACACACACAGACTAGGAGTGAGCAAGATATCAATTTTTTGTTTTTTTTTAAGGTTCAATCACAATAGCAAAATATCTGAAATTTTTAGGGGCAAAAACATTGCAAGTTTGTCACAGCATCAACTGTCTATTGATAATTTGCCTTTATATGTACAGTATTTGTTCATTCAACCGTTCTAGGTGTTTTGTTTTGTGAGAAAGAAAAAGCATCCAAATAATGTGGAATAAGTTAATATGATCACATTTACCATTTGCTCTTCTGAAATGAATTCTGAATTGACAGATAAAGGGTGAATTTAAAAATCACCATGAAACTAAAACTGACAATTCTTGTTTTTTTATGGAATATTACTAGCCTAGAAATCTAGACGCACCCTAGCGCCAGCTAATCTAATCTGCCGCAGGTATCGTCTAGCAACTCTAAATACACGTCTGAGCTGTAAAAACCAAACTCTGGTCAGGCCAATCACATCGTGTATAGAGTCGGTGGGCGGGGCTTATCATAATGATGGCAGAGTTGCGCTTGCGTGCTTCTAGTAAACACAGAAGCTGGTGAACGGCGATCTTTCGAATCAGCTTTAACCGCGACTCTGGAAGACTTGGAGTTAAGCTTTTCTCTGAGAAAAGAACAAAGAACGGCACTGAAGTCATTCTTAAGAAGGGAAGATGTGTTCGAAATGTTGCCGACCGAATACGGCGAAAGTTTAACCTATCTGCTCCGCTTCACGTTGCTCTGGTTGGTTGTAGTGACAACCTGTCACTCACATGAGATCCATCAATAGCAAACCACAACCTTCCAATCTATTCCCCATGGACAAAATAAAGTCACGCCCTACATTTGTTCTTGTTCAAGACGCCGTTTCACTCAGATAAGTCACAATAGGGAAAAAATAACTATCGCAACTTCTGTTTCATGACAACTTAAATGTGCGGTCACCATCAGTGCACTTTCAGCAATTTTTTGCAGGCAAAAAAGGGTCTTTGTTTATTGTCAATATTGTAGTAACATATTAAACACAGCTCACACAAAAGTCACACAAACTCCCTCTGCACACGATAGGATAGCGCTACCACCAACCAGAGCAACGAAGGTGAAGCAGAGCTTGTTGATAGATTAAACATTCGCCGTATGCGGTCAGCAAAACTCCGAACACATCTTCCCTTCTTAAGAATGACTTCAGTGCCGTTCTTTGTTCTTTTCTCAGAGAAAAGCTTAACTCCAAGTCTTCCAGAGTCGCGGTCAAAGCGGATTCGAAAGACCGCCGTTCGCCAGTTTCTGTGTTTACTAGAAGCACACAAGCGCAACTCGGCCGTCGTCATTATGGCCCCACCCACCGACTCTATACACGATGTGATTGGCCCGGCAAGAGTTAGGCGAATACAGCTCAGAAGGGTATTGAGAGTTGCTAGACGATACTCACGGGCAGATTAGATTTGCTGCCGCTAGGGTGCGTCTAGATTTCTAGGCTAATTTAGAGGGGCTTTCGCACCTGGTAGTTCTAGGAACTTAGTTAGGTAGGTGGTTTACCAGAGAACTAAAAGTTCCCCTGGGAGCTTTTTCCTGGTTGCATTTAAACCACCAGTGGGAACTCTGAAGTGACGTAAGACGCACTTGTTGTTGGTGTGACTTTTATCTTGACGGTGCGGCGGACCATTATTTTGACGGTGCTGAGAACGTTTACGATCTGTTTAACTGTTACGAACTGAGATGTTATACAAATCAAGTAGAAAGTATGTGAAAAAAGTATTAGTATTTGCCATGTGGTTGATGTCCAATGTCACTAGCTGAGCAGAATATCATAATCATGTCCCTCAAAGTCGTGTTGGATTTTCTCTTTAGCGTATATGTTGAGATGTTTCCATGTTCGTATACGCAGGGTGTACTCACACTAGGCACTGTTGCTTTGTACCGTGCCCGAGCACGATTGCCCCCCCTCCACACTCCTCCGCTGGCCTGCGCTCACACTTGCATTTAACATACCAGACTGGAGTACGCTTATGCCATTCACGATGCAACTTTTGTTTTCAAGAAGACTTATCATTTATGCCGCTCAGCGATTTTTACTTGACTGCACTGCACGTATCAGAAGATTATTACGGAGGCTTTATGTGAGATGGCTTTGATGGAAAAATGTGCAGCTTTACTCGCAAATTACAATTCATGTTCATCAATAAGGTGATAACCATTATAAACCTAAATATACTTTAATTTATTGGAATCCAAGTAGAAATAGTTTGGTGCCCAATCAAACCTCTGGCCTACCTCTTCCAAACGGGCCAGGGCCAGCTAAACGAACCGCGCCCGGGCACGGTACGGAGCACTCACACTATTCAACCGAACCAGACTTTGGGGACTTTCATGTTTGTTCGGCCAGTCAGCGTACACTTAAGGCTAGTTCACACTGCCTGATTTTTGCCCCGATTTTGAGTCGCCGACAGATTTTGCGAAATCGCCGGCAAATGCCCGAGATCAGGCAAATCGGTGCTCGTGTACACGAGTGACAAACACGCAGTGTGAATGATCAAAGATGCGATCAGAGAGAATCGCCGACGAGTCGCCGATGCCGGTGAGATATTTGGCATGCTAAATATCTGGACCTGTCGGCGATACAAACTCCTGCTGTGTGAACTGCGTGCTGACTGAAAATTACATTGGCGATGACAGACAGCCAATGAAAGAGTGAGATACAGGGCAGTGGGAGGTTCAGGGAGGAGTTATAGAGCAGAATATCAGTATTTTAATAGATATATTTACAATTCTATTAAACAGAAACAAAGCCAAAACATTTGCATATCGAGCCGCACCAGCAGCACATTACACAATTATTTACCTCAAACTCTCTTTGCAGAACATAATCCTCCAACAATTTCTTCTGCCATAATCTTTTTTCTTTTTCTCCACAAATCAGCACACAAACAATTTGAAGCTAAATTTGTGCAGTTTTATTATTTTTAATAACAATTCCAAGTCTCGCGCGAGAACTCCGGTCTGACGCACGTGTGATCTCGCGTTGTTTACTTGTCTCATCGCACGTGTAGTTGGGAAACGTAGTTTGCGCCCCGGAGAGAGAGAGAGTTGTCAGAGATTCCTCCTCTTGTTCAGTCATGCAGTGTGAACTCCTCTGTCGTCAAACCATCGGTCAGTGTGAACACAGCAGTGACTAAATGATACCCCAGATAGTCATGCAGTGTGAAAAGAGCAGTGACCCGACGAGTTTGAAAATCGTGCAGTCTGAACTAGGCTTTACATAATTGGTAGTTCGTATTGTGCTGGGTTAGACCGACTCTGAAGCAGGAGCTAAATTAGCTCCCCCAAAAGGAGTTCCTAGAACTAAAATCATTCCTAGTTTCTGCGGCGTAAACACACCAAAATCCGGATACTTTCTCCAAATGTTCTAGGAACTTGTTACCCCTTACGCCCCTTATGTGCGCAAGGCGCGCTCGATTGTACTGACTGATTTTAGGCAGGAATGTGTGATTTCCTCCACAAATCCTTTCTACCTACGTGGGAAGCAGGGTAGGGCTGAGATCCGTGGGAGCGGAGAAAGGCTGTAGACGTGAATGCTAATGAGCATCCCCTGCGCACCTCACCAATCACAAGTCTCATGGAGGAGCTCCGGAAGGATAAAAGGAGGAACGACAACAGTTAAGGGAGATAAAGAAGTCCAGGCTTGGTCCAAGTTTCACTCTCATTCTCCTCCTTTTATCCTTCCTGATTCTCCTCTGCTCCGCCCTGCTTGCCACAACCTAAAATACAATGCAATCATATGCTGTTGTTTTCCACATGGAACAGCTGTTTATGTGAACGTGACTTACCACTGAAGTTCCCACTGATGACATAAGGAATGACACCCTCAGGCCACACCCTCTCAGGTCTGGATGTTGCTGCCCTCTTCCTGCGATGGGATCCCACATTGGATGGCGTATTGTTTGGACTCGTCTCATTGGAAGGTGAACCTACCATTTCCAACATCAAAATGAACAGATGGTTGATTGTGAAACCGTTAGTCTGGAACATCCTCATCACATCATCAAAAGTTGCAGAGAAAGAGAGATTACATTTAAACTTCCACATCTTACACTTACATGTAAATAAATAAGCTGTCCTCTCTAATCCACTTTTGCTAAATTGTATGTGCCTGTTCCACTAGCATGTGGCAACCGGAGTGCAAGTTACTCTCAGTGTAAACAAAAAAAAACATGAATTTGTGAAAACGGTGACGTCAATAGCATTTGTCTTGCATGTTCAGTCTATAAGCGTGCAGTGTTTCTTTACAAAAGTGAGATTGCCAACTACTTGACTACAGCATTTTTAACCATTTTCGTGGATTCGTGTGGACGGAAATCATTTTAACAACGTTGTCATCTGTACATGAAAAACGCAAAGAAAAAAACTTTCTGTTTTTAATGCGTCTTTGACGTGTAAAAGTACCCTAATTTAAATCAGTGACATTTATCATTTTAATAATAATAATAATAATAATTCATTACATTTATATAGCGCTTTTCTAGACACCCAAAGCGCTTTACATATAGAAGGGGGGAATCTCCTCAACCACCACCAATGTGCAGCACCCACCTGGATGATGCGACGGCAGCCATTTTGCGCCAGAACGCTCACCACACACCAGCTGATTGGTGGAGAGGAGACAGAGTGATTAAGCCAATCAGGATATGGGGATTGTTAGGAGGCCATGATGGACAGAGGCCAATGGGCAAATTTGGCCAGGATGCCGAGGTTACACCCCTACTCTTTATCGAAAGACATCCTGGGATTTTTAACGACCACAGAGAGTCAGGACCTCGGTTTAACGTCTCATCCGAAGGATGGTGCTCTTTGACGGTATAGTGTCCCCATCACTATACTGGGGTGTTAGGACCCACAAAGACCACAGGGTGAGCACCTCCTGCTGGCCTCACTAACACCTCTACCAGCAGCTACCTGGTTTTCCCATTTGGTCTCCCATCCAGGTACTGACCAGGCTCAGCCCTGCTTAGCTTCAGTGGGAAACCAGTCTTGGGCTGCAGGGTGATATGGCTGCTGGCAAACTTTCCGATCTTCCGGGGTGAAAACATTATAAAACTAGAGGCTAATTATGAGAAAAATGAATGTCATTTGTCATATTTCAACAGCAACCAGTTGTTTTGGAAATGTGGGAATTATTTCTTGACAGGATTTTCTCTATGGGTTTGAGTTCTCTTTCAGAGTCCTTGAGTGCCCATAAAACCTGACAAAAAGTCTGAATATAAACTATTCCCAACATACACGCAAACACAAACACAAACACTCAAACTCCCACAGGCATACACACTTACCTGTATCAGTGTGATTCAGAATTGTGACCGTTCTTTCGGCTAAATTCACAATCCGGTCCACTGTAAACATGCGCATATCTTCCTCATCCAGTGCAATGTCTCCAAGATAAGCCACTGAAACAAACATAAAGAGCGCTTTTAATTTCAGAAGCAATGATTATATAGATGATTCATTTTTCAAACAATGATTATATGGAGACATGCTATGGTATAGAGAGATTTAGTATCTATATCGCCAATATGACAAACATGGGTTTCAAATTAATTAAACAAATCAAAAATTGTCAGTGTCCTGTCACCTAGATTGGTCTCGTTCTTGATTTTTAGACAGGATCCTAACACTCGTGTGTTTTCTTGTGTTTGTGTGAGCGTATGTTTGGGACATGGTGTCTGGATCATGACACTTCAGTGTAGTCTTGGTTCAGGTTAAGTGTCGGTCCTGACATTTCGTCATTTCCTTCCCTATTTATACTCTTTTTGTTTTCAGTCCTGTGCCAAACTGTTGTCTATGGGTTCTCATTTATTATCTGTGCATCCGCATTTCTTTCCCTAGGTTCCTCTCCTCGCCTCTTAGCTCCACCCCCTCACTCATGACTCCTCATTTGGTGCTCATGGTGTGATTAAAGAATGGAGATGTCCTTCAAGATGGCTGAGTTTGATTAATTTCCAGATCACAGACTTGAGGAAGTAGGAGCAAGTAAACAAGGAAGCATCATTTTAAGTCATTTGAGTATTGAGAAGCAAAGATGGCAACGAAAGAACAGCTCTTTACAATCCTATGGGGGACGTCATGGACACTACGTCCATATCTTTTTACAGTCTATGGTACAGATGACTTGCCCATGTGCCATTCCAAGTTCCAGTACTACCAGTGTTACCAAGTCCAATGTTTTCCAGCGGTTTTCCAGTTTTCTAGACCGCTGGTTGAAGCGACCACAAACCCGGGGGTAGAAAAACCGGAGCATAATTATTAACAAATGGCCTATTTTTAATTAGCAATTGGGCAGGTTTTGTTGTCCAGGCTTGTTGCCCTGGACTGTGCTTTCTCCCCATTAGGGAGGTGTAAGTTGTATTTGGGTGATTTGTTGGTTAGTAGTTAGTTCAATAAATTACTAACCTCAAGTAGGAACAATTGTAATAGTGATGCTTGCTTTACTAAACATAATCATGAATCAATCATTTGTACTTCAAATTATTTATTTAGCATGATCTGAAAATGACAGTGTTTTCACATCATTCACATTAATTGTGCATTTATGCATCTGAGGTTAGTAGCGGATGGTGTGAAATCTAAGCAGGCTGCACATCTTCAAACAGTTATTTAAAGACAACCCCCTCCAAGCTTGCAGGATCCAGCGAGCTGATAGACACCTCGTCGTTTTTTAATGATCATCTATGATGCCATTTATAGCCGAGGTCATCGCTCGTGCCATGATAAATAAATCATCCCTCGAAAGAGAGAAGCTGATTAGCGTTGGGAAGTTAAGAGATATGACGACGACTGCACACCTCTAATGATCTACACAACGGGACGCTGGTGACCTACATGGAAATAGCTGCATTTGCAGAGTTTAATTAGCTCGACGGGGACTAATTGCATCTTTAGAAGCATCGCCGCTTTGATTGGGACCGAGAGACTCAACAGAATCTTCAGATTCAAGGGTGGCTAATTAACACAAATGTGTGCGATGACGGAATAAATGAATTATAATTGAATGTAAACATATTCTTCACATTATTGGCATTTATTTTTTCCCCTGAAGTCCAATTTTAAATTCTTTCACACCAGGGGTTTCAGTCTGCTTGTTCAGTCTGTTTGTTTTGTTCTGAATTCGAGCACACATCAGTGAAGCATGACAAAACTGATGGAATATGATGAACCCTTCCTAAAATATAAGTAAGCTGTAAATTGTTATGTATAGAGACAGGAGCTGCATGATTAATAATTTAAAGATCGCAATCGCGATAATTTGGCCCAAACCTCTAGTATTTTTTTTTTTTTAATTATTATTCTATTCAGAATCATGATCTCTATTTAAAAATTGAATTAAATGATAATTAAATAATTAAATAAAATAATTTATTGATACTAAAGCCGTGATAAATGATATAAATAATTATATTATATATATATATATATATGTATATATATATACATACATACACACACACACACACACACACACACACACACACACACACACACACACACACACACACACACACACACACACACACACACACACACACACACACACACACACACACACACACACACACCGATCAGGCATAACTTTATGACTACATAACATCATTGTGTTTGTCATAGTTGAGGCATGGACTTCACTAGATCCCTGAAGGTGTGCTGTGGTATCTGGCACCAAGATGTTAGCAGCAGTTCCTTTAAGTCCTGTTCGTTGCAAGGTGGGGCCTCCATGGATCGGACTTGTTTGTTCAGCAAATTTCACAGATGTGCAATTGGATTGAGATCTAGAGGCCAAGTCAACACCTCAAACTCATTGTTGTGCTCCTCAAACCATTCCTGAACCATTTGTGCTTTGTGGCAGGAGCATTATCCTGCTGAAAGAGCCACAGCCACCAGGGAATACAGTTTCCATGAAAGGGTGAACATGGTCTGACACAATGCTTAGGTAGGGGGTACGTGCCAAAGTAACATCCACATGGATGGCAGGACCCAAGGTTTCCCAGCAGAACATTGCCCAAACCATCACACTGCCTCCGCCGGTTTGCCTTCTTCCAATAGTGCATCCGGGTGCCATGTGTTCCTCAAGTACACGCACTCAGCCATCCATGTCATGTAAAAGAAAATGTGAGTCATCAGACTAGGCCACCTTCATCCATTGCTCCATGGTCCAGTTCTGATGCTCACGTGCCACTGTTGGCTCTTTCGGTGGTGGACAGGGGTCAGCATGGGCACCCTGACTGGTCTACGGCTAATCAGCCCCATACACAACAAACTGTGATGCTCTGTGTATTCTGACGCCTTTCTATCAGAACCAGCATTAACTTCTTGAGCAATTTGAGCTACAGTAGCTCTTCTATTTGATTGGACCACACAGGCCAGCCTTCGCTCCCCACGTGCATCAATGAGCCTTGGCCGCCGATGAGCCTGTCTCCGGTTCTCCACTGTTCCTTCCTTGGAGCACTTTTGATAGATACTGACCACTGCAGACCGGGAACAGCCCACAGGCGCTGCAGTTTTAGAGATGATCTGACCCAGTTGTCTAGCCGTCACAATTTGGCCTGTCAAACTTACTCAAATCCTTACACTTGGGCATTTATCTTTATTATAACACATAAATTGAGGACAAAATGCTCACTTGCAGCCTAATAGTCACTAACAGGTGCCATGATAAAGAGATAAGTGTTATTCACTTATTCATAATGTGTATGTATAATATTATATCTATATTAATATTCACTTTGCATTCAGTTGACATTTAACCTTTTTGTTCAATATTTGAGCCGTTAAAAGAAAAACAGTTCAAATTTTGTATAGATTTTCCAGCCCACAAAAAATATTGTTGAAAGCGGTTTTACAGAGAACATAGCTTTAAAAGCCCCAGTGAGTAAGTTAAGGGTGACAGTATATCTGCCAGTTAAAGGCACAGAGAAAAACACATGAAGCCTTTCAAAACATTAAATGGTTTTCCAGAACTGCTCAAGATGGCCTTGAAAATGAAAACATCATGTACAGGAACATACACTACTGTCAAAAGTTTGGGGTCAGTAAGATTTATGAAACAGCACAACCTAAGGTATTTCAGTGGTATCAAAAAAGGTGTATCTTAGTCATAATCGCAGTAATTGATATCCAAATACTGCACTACATCTTGCTTGGGCAAGAAAATGCTACACACTGTTTAGTTAGCCAACACCTGGAAAGTGGAACACATATTTTTACTTAATGAGGACTGAAAAAAACGAAGAGAAAGACTTTACGAGACTCATAACACAGGCTATTTGCTTCTATATGAAAAGTGTTGTGGCAGAGTGTGTGTGTGTGAGTGTGTGTGTGTGTGTGTGTGTGTGTGTGTGTGTGTGTGTGTGTGTGTGTGTGTGTGTGTGTGTGTGTGTGTGTGTGTGTGTGTGTGTGTGTGTGTGTGTGTGTGTGTGTGTGTGTGTGTGTGTGTGTGTGTGTGTGAGAGAGAGAAGAGAGACTGAAGCCCGAGGCTGGGTTCTTTTTAAAAGCCTATGAACATTAGCATGTTTGCAAGATTTACTGTCTATTCCAGGAGGCAGATAGTAAAAAGATAGGGCAAATAAAGTGTAAGTGTGTGTGTGTGTGTGTGTGTGTGTGTGTGTGTGTGTGTGTGTGTGTGTGTGTGTGTGTGTGTGTGTGTGTGTGTGTGTGTGTGTGTGTGTGTGTGTGTGTGTGTGTCGGATCAAATAGACTCCAGTCACCTCATAACCCGGCCTGAGGCAGGAGGGCAGTGGGGCAGAGACCTGTAGCTTCCTGCACAGCACAATGAACCAATTATTCTTTCACCAAACAGTCTGCTGCCATTGTGTTGTTATAACAGAGTTTTTTCGATACTTTATTTATTGGTGTCACACACATAACACTCATAAGCAACTTTGGAACGCTAGCTTGCCAAGCTATGATCTACTAATATTCTGACCCACTTTCCAAGGACAAGTAGGTCTACTTTGTCTTTCCACAAAATAAATGTCAGTTTGAAAGTTTGATACATTACTCTTTAAAAGTTAGTAAGAAATTAATAATTTTATTCAACAAAATGTCAATATATAACAATATATAACATTCAAAAACAAATGTTAAATTGAGAACAAAAAAGCCATAGTAAAGAGTAAGACTTATAATGCTACAGATCTTTTATATTTTATCTACATGCTGTTCTTTGTAACATTCTGTTCATCAAAGAACCCTGAAAATAAATGTATCATGTTTTCTAAAAAAAAAAGTATGAAGCAGCACAACTGAATGGTAATAATCATACATGTTTCTTGAGCAGCAAATCATCTTATTAGAATGAGTTCATCATGTGACTTAAGACTGTAGTGATGATGCTGAAAATTCAGCTTTGATCACAGGAATAAATTACTTTTTAAAATATAAATTGTAATAATATTTCACAATGGTGTGGTTTTGTTGTGGCTTTGACCAAATGAATGCATCCTTGGTGAACAGAACAGACCAAAATCAAACCGACCCCAAACTTTTTAACAGTCATATATGCGGAGAGGGATTTTGAACCAATGAAATATCATGGTGGGCGTGGCTACGCAGAGCAACTTCGGAAATAGAAACCAAGCGGCTGATTAAATGTTCTGTTGCTCTTTGCCTGTCTGCACAGAAAGTACATTAGTTTTTTTTTATTATTATAGTCATGCTGTGCTTTTTAAAAAGTAAGGTTCAAAGAACAAAAAAAAGCAAAGGGGCGAAATGTTTTGAGCTATAGGCTACTGTGCAATTTAATTTAATAAAGCAGAGAAGGCTACTGCTTATCTCAAACAAAACTGATGAGGCAATGAGGAAATAAAACTAGGGGTGTAACGCCGCAAATTTTCTTTACATTCCAAAATTCACACACAAACATATTAAAGGGCTACTTCAGTGATTTAGCCTTAAGCTTTATATTCAAAATAGGTCATTAATGTAGTAGAAATGTGACATTATTTTTGAATTTGGTTCGTTCTAGACTGAGAAAAGACAGAAAATGTATTTTTGTCTCATGGGGATGAAAGACAACAATTCCCAGAATGCATTGCTTCGCTGCCCTACGAGGCCATTCCCAAGGCCACCGCTACTAGATTACTGGATTACTTTCCCACCGCGTTCATTTTCATAAAATCAGTTCAGTTAGAGAACAGATACTACAATTAAAAACTGAACGTGTCTGTTCAATATAATGTGTGTGAGCCGAGCGAGAGTCAAGGCACAAACGCAGCAGGAGTCAGATTACATTCATCATGAGAGCTGAGGTAAGTGCGGCCGCGGCATACAGCGCGTGTTCAGTACCCGATCATTTGAATATACTCCAGGGTTTCTACTGATACAAAGCCATATGCTAAATCGCTGAAGTAACCCTTTAAGTATTCTGTCCATTTTATCAGGAAATTCGATTGCCGATTCAAACAGCCTTCTGTATATGAGTTATGGAAAAAGTGTAGTGCCTCTCGCCGTTTAAAATGTTTACGCTACGTCAACTTTGAAAACTTCACCTGTACGCTTCGATCCTGTCCTTGGAAACTGTGACATTGCTTTTCAAATATGCAATGTGCGCTATTGAACACTCGCTCTAAATGACATCACTGAAGCAAACCTGGATATGCTACTTTTGACCAAAACCTGGCAGGTGCCCAATGACTTCTTTAATTTAAACCTTTAACTGTCGCCCCCCCCCTTTTTGAGAATAGTCATGAAAATGCACTATCCAAACTTAAAGGACTGTAATTCATGAATGCTTTGGAATATAGACTTAAGTTTGGTCTTGATTTAAAGATGACAATCAGCAGATTATTGCTAAAGTGAAAGGATTTCAAAATATAAAATTATAGAAAAGTTATGGAAGTTTAATTTATTGAAAATGAAAAATACAGTATAAAATATTATTTAATTTATATAAAATAAATATTTTACAAAAAAATGTTTTACTCAAAAATTACTATGAAATCAAAGCTATATGTCTTACCAAATTGTGTTCCAAATTTGAAGTTGATATCACAAAAATTGAAGTCCCTATGAGATTTTGTTTAGGTGCTATACCAAAAATAGCCACCGGGTGTCATTCAATTTCCATTGATTGTTTATTTGATGTATTTTCCTGTACATTTCTGTCCAAATATCACTTCCATCATAAAACAGTCACCAAATATGGAACATTGAGACCTTTCAAATGATATGTGTTTTGTCAAGAAATTATGTGTTTTGTCAAGATAAGAAAAGATTTTCATTACAAAGTAGTTAAAAGGGTGTTATGACGTTACTCTGTGTGTTCGCTCAGCGGCTGCTGTGACATGTTCACACTGCTAAGAGTAAAGCCCTTCTGCCAAATAAATCCGGAAACCGAGGGTAACGCAGATATGATGCAACAGACGGGCGACTCCCTTAGTCGTCCCGGCTCCTTGGTTAAAATAGCAATTTTCTCACAATTTACAAATAGTTGGAAACATTTGAGATATTGTACAACTCAACTGAACAAAATATATAACACTAGTGCTTTTTGGATATTTTACTGCAAAAATACTACATAGTGCACCATTTAAAGCTTTATAAAGTAAATGATCTAGCTTGGACCCAGGTCATGTTAAAAGGTTTAAACACACTTATCTAATAAAATCAGCCACAGGGTCATTGATGCACGTGGGGAACCAAGGCTGGCCCGTGTGGTCCGATCAAACAGACGAGCTACTGTAGCTCAAATTGCTCAATAAGTTATTACGGTATCTAATATGATAAACAGAGCTGCGTTACTTCGTGCTCATGAACGGAAAAGCGGAAATGGCGCCGACAACTGTGTCCCGTCATAATAAAAGTCCCGCTGCTTGCGAGCCGTGTGTTTGTATAACAATCAATCCAGCGGCCGTGCTCAGCTCCACAACACTCGGTCCTGCTCTGCTTCTCACTACAGTAACGTTAATAACCGCATCCATGAACGTGATTTCTGCCCGAGTCCTATTTTCCACCGGCTGTGAGGTGAAGACCGCATGTCCCAAGATACTGCGCTCACACTTGGCGTCATCAAACTACGCCTTTGCTTTGAATAGGCGCCCTCCAGCAAACGGAAAAATTACATAGTGCAGCTTTAAATATGAATATTTCTCTTACACAAACGTGCCAATTTGCTTCAGAAGGGTTTTATAAAATCAGACGGTCAGAGTTAAAATGAAATAAAATAATATATTATATTAAAAAAGTCCCATAATGCACTTTTATGGACTTGACCCAACAATTCACTACGATTATAAAGCTTGAATTAGTCAAGACATTTTTAATATAACTGATTTTATTCGTCTGAAAGAAGAAAGTCATATACACCTAGGATGACTTGAGAGCGAGTAAATCATGGGCTAATTTTCATTTTTTTCATACCCATTGGTAGCTGTCACATCACATCGCAGCACATTTTCATAAAAGCTAATGAGCTCAATGTCACATCAATTTACTAACTTCCACAGAAAATAAGTGTTCGTTGTGTACAAAGCGCGGTCAGTGTTAACACTCCTTTGGACGCTCAAGTGTTAAAGAGCGCACTTTGTTAGGAGAACCTGTTAGAAAAATCCCTAATGTGATTTCAGTCTCTCCTGAGCTCTCTAGGTCTGCAGACACACTTCACTGAACTCTCGTCTAAAAACAGAACTAAAAACAGTTGACAGAGCTCAAATGATAGGGTTTTGCTTCTCAAGCTCCACATCCACACAGACAACCACAGGCCATGAGAGGAGAAGAGAATCCACACTGACGCGGATCCAAAGACAACAGCTGCGCGATGAATAGTTTGATCATATCGTCCGTTCTGTTGCAATAACTGGACCATTTTTTTAATTGGATGATTTTAACTGGATGGTTTTAATCACCAAAGCAAACTGGCAAAATGAACCAAATAGGAAACAAATCGTCTCATTGCTTACAGATGACCTGTATTATGTCATTCATTTTTTCATCCTGAATAACCCTCGCTCGAAAACAAACATTATGGAAGCAAAAGGGTTTCAAATCATATTTTCTAAACTCATTATTACTTTTGTTACTACAGTCAAACCAAAAATGATTCAGATACCATATATATTTGTTACTAGTGTGTCCAGGCACAATCATTTGAATATACTCCAGGGTTTCTACTGATACAAAGCCATATGTTAATCGCTGAAGTAACCCTTAAACCGACCCATCCCAACAAACCTGTCCCTAACTGTACCAGTCTCTCATCTTAACAGCAATACAACATAAACACACTGTACCTAACCATTATTTTGAATGTAAGTATATAGTAGTTAATGACACCGAATATAAAGAGTGAGAAGGTATTTATTCAGTGGAAAACTTTACAGTGCACTCTCTCTGAGAGTCTCTCACATGAGAATAATTCTAGTAAATGACTTTACGTGAGGTTGTATTCTAACACTGACCAAAACAAAGATGTAAATTCTCCCTGACAAGACAAGACAAGCTCAGAAGACAGATCTGGAGGAACATGCCAAGACCAAAAGATCCTCGCGCTAACCCTAACATACCTCACACACACACACATAAGAGTCTGGATGAAAGAGAAGGAACTGACAGCGAGTGATTACGCCATATAGCGTGGCATTAATAAATCTGACTGGAAAAGTGTGTGAGATCTCCAAATGGTTTCAAAACGTGTTCTAATAAGAGCCAGCTACCAGATGTCAGTGAAAACATGGAGACGCTCCAGAGACCGTAGATGCAGGCAGATGTCTTTCACTCTTTACTGTGTGAAATGAGGAATAAATTGTTATCTGGTGATCACAAATAAAGACCGAGATTGTCCCATCCTGAGAAAATATCACATATGTTAATTTTTTAATAATTTTACATAATATAACTTTTGACAGTTGCAAGAAAATCAGCTTGTGATAAAAGCATAAAGAAACATAATTCTGCGGAAGTTAAATATCTTCTGGCAATACATCTGAAACAAAAAACAAGTCTATCTGCCTAAAATAAAATATCAAATATTTGTTATTAATATCAATGTTGAAAACCGCTGTGTGTTGCTTAGCGTTTTTGTGGAAACTGATTTTAAATATGGATATAAACAAAAATAAATTCTGGTTCTCGAATCTGATTGGCTGAGATCTTTGGGATATTCCCCCGGTATCAGCACTGGAAATGTTTCACTGTTTGTATCAATATTAATATTTAACTTAAATACTGTACTAGAGGTCTGTTTTGTAAGTTCGACTTGTGTGTGCTTTTGATGTTTGAAATATTTGCTTGTGCTTATGATGTGTTTGGTATTGAGAAAGGGTCCATTAGTGATTGTGAAATGGACTTAATTTAAAGTTACATAATTATGAGTGATAAAACCATGTAACATACAGTATGTCTTTATGAGTGAGTCAGAGAAAATAATTTGTTAGCGCTGTTGTTGGAAATCCCCTTTAAAAAAATAATAATAATTTTTTAAAAGGATATGACAGCCTGCTGATATACAGCCACAATCACAGTGCTCCTCGTGTAAGAGAGATATATATACACACACACACAGATCGGTTATTACATTGTGACCGAATGAAATTAATAACACTGATTATCTCTTCATCACAGCACCTGTTAGTAGGTGGGATATATTAGGCAGCAAGTGAACATTTTATTCTCAAAGTTGATGTGTTAGAAGCAGGAAAAATGGGCAAGCGTAGAGATTGAGTTTGATGGCTAGACGACTGGGTCAGAGCATCTCCAAATCTGCAGCTCTTGTGGGGTGTTCACGGTCTGCAGTGGTCAGTATCAATCAAAAGTGCTCCAAGGAAGGAACAGTGGAGAACCGGCCACAGGGTCATGGGCGGCCAAGGCTCATTGATGCACGTGGGGAGCAAAGGCTGGCCTTAGTGGTCCGAGGAATGGTTTGAAGAGCACGACGAGTTTGAGGCGTTGACTTGGCCTCCAAACTCCCCAGATCTCAATGCAATCAAGCATCTGTGGGATGTGCTGAACAAACAAGTCCGATCCATGGAGGCCCCACATCGCAACTTACAGGACTTAAAAGATCTGCTGCTAACATCTTGGTGCCAGATACCACAGCACAGAGAGAGAGAGAGAGAGAGAGAGAGAGAGAGAGAGAGAGAGAGAGAGAGAGAGAGAGAGAATAAGGGTATATAAAGGGAACCCAAAACAATCATAGGAGAAAAAGCCCCCTTCACTGCCACGACTGAAAACCGAAACAAACAGTTGCTAGGCCACCACCCTCTGTTTGATCTCAAGAACCTGGACTCCACAGGCACAAACACCAGCAATGCCAGCGACACATGGCCCAAACAGACAGGCAGATCGGCCTCCTCCAGTCCGCTAGAGATCCTGGATTCAACCCTCCCGAGGGAGGGACGCAATCCTCCGTATCTCTACAAGCCCCTTAATCTAGCGTGTAATTGTGCCCCATCAGATGCCAAAACTAGCGAGAACAAGTGCAGCCCAACCTCCCTGGTTTCATTTCATTTCGACGCATTTTATCCGTATGTCCTTGAGGGATTCCCGTTTTTTAATCCTCTCTGTCTCTCTAGCTCGAATTCCTGCTTTCTATACACCGAAATGAAAAAGAGCTTATCGGAGCGCAAGGCCTAAACAGTCACAGAATCTCATCGCACGAGGCCTAAAAGGCTTCGCGTTACAAATCTGGAACACAATGGCCATGAACTAATGAACTTCAGTGAACCTACCAAAAGATGGTCTATAAAAGACACAGAGAAAAGATGTGGCGTATTTGATGAAGTGGAATAAAGGAGCGCGGTGACAGATTGGGGTTTGCTGTTGGTCTTTATCCAGACACATTCATTAAAGAGACACTCAACAGCTGCAGCAGATCCTCCGAATCGACTGCAGGATCTTGAGTGAATGTTTCAAAATAAAAAAAAAGACTATTTAGAGACGGGACTGTTCAATGTAGGGTTCAAACTACCAGGAGTTTTTGGTTTGTTGTGGGCTTTAAAAGGTGCTCTGTCATTTTTTTGTGTGTGTGCCGGCTGATATAGCAATCATCTTGGACTATACTGACACCTAGTGGTGTGGATGAAGCACCGCACAAAAGCAAATAGTTTGTTAAACACATTTTACACTAGCGTTTACACTAGCGTAACATTTTGTAGTGTTTTTGAAAGAAGTCTCTTATGCTCATCAAGGCTGCATGTGAATAGAGTAAAACAGTAATATTGTGATTTATTATTAACATTTACAGTAATTCTTTACTATTTTAATATAGTTTAAAACGTAAAGCTGAATTCACAGCACCATTACTGTAGTCTTCAGTGTCACGTGATCCATCATAAATCAATGACTTGCTGCTCAAGAAAATTGTATTTATTATTATCAATCCTGAAAACATTTGTGCTGCTTATATTTTGGTGGAATTTTGGTGGAAACCATGATACAATTTTCAGGATTCCTTGATGAACCGAAAGTTAAAAACAACATTTATTGCAAGTAGAAATTCTTTGTAACATAAGATACCAGGAGTTTCATGTTCGTTTTGGCCTTTAAGAGGTGCTCTCAGTAATGTTTTGTTTTGTGGTGCTGGCTGATATAACAATAATCTGGGACTTTACTGACACCTAGTGGTGTGGATGATGCAACACACAAAAGCAAACGGTTTCTATAATAAACATATGTATTGCACTACCATTCAAAAATGTTGTAATGTTGGAAGTCTTTTCTGATCACAAAGGCTATTTTGTTTTATTTATTAAAATACAGTAATACTCTGGTTTACATTTACGGTATTATTTTAATATAGTTTAAAACATAAAGCTGAATTTTCAGCACCATTACTCCAGTCTTCAGAGTCGTGACCCTTCAAAAAATTATTCTAATATAATGATTTTCTCAAAAAAACATTTATTATTAATTTCAAACTTGTAAAGAGTTGTGCTGCTCAATATTTGTAATGTAATTTGTTAGGATTCCTTGATGAATATAAAGTTCAAAAACATTATTTATATGAAATAGAAATATTTTTGTAACATTACAATTCAATGTTTTACTGACTTTTGATAAATTTAAAGCATCCTTGCTAAAAATAAGTATTAATTTATTTTCCTCCAAATATTGGTTTGACCTCCAGAAATTACCTCAACAACAACAAACTGAAACAAAAATTACGTCACACTAGTTTGTTCAATAATAAGTTATTGGGGCCTTAATGGCCCTTGGTATGTGTGTTTGAAGAAAAACTGCTGTTGCCAAATTAAAATAATCACTGAAATTTAAACTAAAAACATCAGCACTTCCTTTGGCTGAATGATGATATAGATTGACCATCTCTACAGAGTGCCATGAATAATATACACAATTTATGAGGGAAAATTAGATTTACTCAAAATGTCTGAAAGCAATTGAAAAGAGCATTTATTTTACAAATTATTTACTCAAATTCCACAAAGACATTTATCCACTGACAAGGCTCAGTAGATTTGGAAATTGGTAACACTTTCTAATGCCAGTAAAGTAAAAATGGCAGATATATCAGTCTAAAACTGACACTCAGGAAGCTTAAATTTCCATTTTGGAAGACCTCAATATGCGCAAGACCTTTTAATCATCATCTCTAGGCTGTCTGGTGTAATCTACGCAATTATGACTGTCACTCACACTCCACCACCCATGGAGAGACATTTGTTGTCGGGGGACAGCGAGTAAAAGCAATTAAATGAGAACAACAGAAGCTTTACTGTAGATGGATTAGGATTGAACGCTTAAGACTTGATACGTTTAATTGTGCCGCAGCTCCAGGTCCAGCTGGTTAAACCTTTCTCTCACACGTTTTTCTTTGCCTGACCCCTCTCGACAATCATCTTGGCTCCAAATACAACAACACTTTCATTGACAAAAGCCAGTTTGACACCCATTTCACCTAGACTGGTTTCTATTCAAAGCCCGGAGGAGATAACATGTGAGGTCTAGACAGGTCTTAAAGTTACCACCCACAATATCAGAGGTTTCAGCCCTTCAGCATCTTTCAGGTAAACAGTGGGAAAGTCTAGCCTAGGGGTCTTAAGGCAGCTGCGAATGATAATACCTGTCATGGCTACTACTGTGAAACCTTCTGAAATGTAAACGCACTATTCACATTCATGAAGACCCTGACAGAGTTTAATGTCTTCTTTAGGTGTATCAAGCAGATTAAAGAGTGTGTGAGTGTGTGTGCGTGTGTGAGATTCCGATTTAGTGGACCCTGCAAATATGCGGTACACATATATATATATATATATATATATATATATATATATATATATATATATATATATATATATATATATATATATATATATATATATATATATATATATATATAGTTTTAAATATATATGTGATCCAAGCTGGATTTTCAGTACCATTACTCCAGTCTTCAAATGACAATTTGCTGCTTAAGAAACATTTCTTTATATATAATATTATTTAAATGATTAATAAACACTTTGGACTTAAAATCTATTTAAATGCCATGAAAATAATATTATCAAAATGGAAATATTTATGTAAAATTTCACAAAATATCCCAGTAAAAATATGTTATTACCGTACCATGAATTTCATTATTAATAATAAAGTGGGGTAAAAGTTTATTTTTACTCAAAAGTAAAATGTCTAGATGCATTGTGGTAATGAGAATTTGGGAAGGGAAAATAACCCATAATCCATGTTGTAAAATAAAATAAAATAAATTTCCCAATGCAAAAACTTAAAGAATCTAGGCTTCATTTTCTTCATGTAAAATAATATTTGATTCGATTTTGAGATGAATTGTGACCTGGACAAGCAAGATTACCCCGGATAGTCAAATGTCCAGAGAAATTTTGTTGATTTAGACAAGCGTGTTGAGGAAATATTTACAAGCATGTGCAAATCCAATAATAAACTGACATTTCCCTGGAGGAAATAGTGTTTCTTTTCTTGTAAGACAAACAAATTTCCCCTCTGGACAGACCCAGATGGTGCAAATCGCTAGTGTTGGGATCGTGAGGATGAGGGAATCTTGTAAGCACCACAGCCCCTTTACTCGTCTCTCCTGTAAAAACACTTCCAGCTGTTCTTCCTTAGCAAATGCTTACCTTGACATTTCCTGACACTGTAATTTAGATATCAGGCGACAGAAGCCCACGCGGCTACAGCGTTTGAAATGGCTAATCATAGTTTGTTTTCCTGACTAGACTCCAGCCGTGGACTGGGGAATGGGCTTTATTCCCTAACAAGCTGTGTTGCCTTCAGGGATTGTCAGAGGGAGGCCAGGGATGAAGAAAGTGCGATAGAAGGAGGCGACTGTTTTCAGTCGGCTAGACTCTCAGACGGCCTGGGGGGAATGATCGTTGACTTCAGAAGACACACGACCAAAGAGATGCCTGCCATTTGGAAAACAAACAGGTAGTTCATTGCACTCATAATCCCTCCTGATAGGCCGATTAATACTAAAAATGTGTTACTTTTATATAGCGCTTTTCTAGGTACTCAAAGCGCTTTACATGTGGAATCTCCTCATCCAATATTATATATATATATATATATATATATATATATATATATATATATATATATATATATATATAATTACCAAACAACATAACGTATTACTCCCTAAAAAAGAAACTAATTGCGATATTTTGTTACTTTTTATGGAATGTCACATTACTCTTCCCTTACTTTGCTTATTCGTATGATTAAATTGGATCATCAAAAGGTCAGCACAAACATTGGTTAATAAAGTGAGATGAAATACATAAAGTATATTTGTGTTATTTCACATATTTAATTAGTGCATGTTTGCATTTCACTGTTTTTATTCATTTTGAGGAATACTGAATCTGTTTTCATGCAAGCCAAATGAGTAAATGTCTGCTCAAATTTAGTCTAAAACTACAATAACCATCGTGTTCATACACAACGCCTCAATTTACTCAATTTATCTCAACACGAGGACAGTAAAGCTGTCAGTCAATACATGAGAAAACAAAGTAACTTCAGATTTGAAATAGTAACTCAGATTTTTTGTTGTACTTTATTCAAAAATTATCTGTTACTTTACTAGTTACTTTAAAAAGTAATCTGATTACGTTACTTGTAATCCGTTACCCCCAACACTGATGAATATTAACAGTTTTACTTCATTATTAGTGCCACAATATTCAATATCTACCTATAGCAATAAAAAAAAAATATACAGCTCTGGAAAAAATTAAGAGACTGATTTCTCAATGTTAAGTGGTCTCTTAATTTATTTCTAGAGCTGTATAGCTTGTAAACTGTGTGCCAAATATCACTGGGGAGAAATAAGAAAACCTACAAGAACATTTTCTATTTTAAGTAATTATTTGGTAAAGGTTTCAAGCATATTCACCAGGTTGGGTATGTGCGACCTGCATGTGCACAATTAAACACACAAACGTGTGCATGTGTGTGTTAAATGGAAACATTTGCTGTAGGGTAGCAGGGGGTCAGAACAGTGGCTGCGGTCTGTCTAACCATAACAAACCAATTACGGTCTACAAAGAGCTATTGATCCAACCATCGGCCAAACCACCCTCGTTTTACACACCAATATTAATGACACCTGATGAGCAGAAACTGCAATTAATGTATTCAAGGCCTGTATGACCAATTTTTGCACTAAAGTTTCCTTTTTCATTGCATTCGTTGCATCGTTTCGATCTGAATGTGTGAATAATGGCTCCTCTGAGCATCCAAACACTTAAAAAAACTCATCACATTTGCATTTTTAAACCTAGTTGCCTTAGATCTCTGCAGACAGTTGTGTGCATGTAAACAATTTAGTTGACTGAACTGCAGTTTAAATACACGCCAAAGGTTACATTATATTTGTTTACCCTCCAAAGTCAAAGCTAGATTGATGGATGAAATATTCTGAGCTACATAAATGTGGCAGAGGTGTCACTAGCTTAGTGACCAAATGAACACCCGCTTCTCATGGTCAGTTTGCATTCTCATTATTGTGGCTAATTAGGTGTGAAAGAGATGATTGGACAAAGCACTCCCAAGTTTTTTGTGATTTTATTGTTCCCTTTAATGCATTATATTCTGGGCTCATCTTTATTTAGAAGACAATGAGCACACTCTTGTGAGGTTAATTAGCTGAAACCTTCAGAGAATGTGGACAGCCAAACTGCAGGGACAGGAACCGCTTGTATACAAGTGCTAATAGTAATAGTGTTAGGGAAGCTACTTTGGTACTGTAGCTAGCCAAGCTACATGCTGCAAAATAAATTGACGGATCTAATGTGGTTTGCAAGTTGTTAACTACTAAACAACCTGCTAACAAAACGTGCTAGCTACATTGAACTACTACTTTTTAAATGTGTAATTTAACTACACAATTAAAAAAAAATGGGAAGTACTTTGAAACTGTAGCTAGTCAAGCTACTATCAAACAAACTGATCTTGTAAGTTTTGAGTTGCTGACAGCTTCAGTGTAGTTAGCGCCTTTTTGTGTTGCTATCTGCTTGCTACTTTTAGGTAACTTTTAGACACATTGCAGACTCCACATCAAATCAAAAGTGCACTGCACCCTAGGGTCGCATGTGCACAAAAATTTTTGTTAAAATTTTAGCTCACACCAAGCCGGCTATCAACTAGCATGTGCGTTCTGAGCCTGCATGTAAGGACATAACTGTTTGTATCAATAGTCTACATTCGTTTTTCAAAAAGGGAAACCAAAACTGAAACAAAACTGAAACTAAAACTGGCCAATTAATCAAAGTTCTCTCTCACTGACGGCCGACACCAATTTAACACGCTGAAGCGAGCAAATTCCCGTCAACCCGAGGCCGACTATAGTCGACGTGTGAAACACACTGCAAAAAAATAACACATCAGACACTCACCAGCAGCCAATGGCTGAAAGTCGACTTGGTGTTTAACTACCTTTAAAAAGCTGAACTATTGTCATACTACTAGTAAAAATGTGCTTAAAGGGATAGTACACCCAACAAAATGAAAATGTGATGTTTATCTGCTTACTCCCAGTGTATCCAAGATGTAGGTGTCTTTGTTTCTTTTTGAAACCGAACAGTATTTATGTTTTTTTTCCCCCTCATATCCAAACGAATCTCATCTAGTGTTCCCATCCGTCATTACTTCTGACTGGTAAGATCAAAATGGTGCGATCATAGGTATGTGTGTGTGTATATATATATATATATATATATATATATATATATATATATATATATATATATCATGTCCTATATATAGGACATGATGTCACAAGATGTGACCCTACAAGGATAGAATGCTAAAGCACAACTGTTTTTCTTGTCCTAGTCATGATGTTGCAGTTTAAGATATTTTATATTTAGTCCGACAGCGTATCTAAGTGTATGCACACTATACTGTCCATGTCCAAAAAGGGAATAAAAACATCATCAAAGTAGTCCATATGAGACATCAGTTAGTTCATTAGAATCTCTTGAAGCATCGAAAATACATTTTGGTCCAAAAATAACAAAAACTTAACCTAGAAATCTAGACGCACCCTAGCGGCAGAAATTTAATCTGCCCGCAAGTGTCGTCTAGGAACTCTCAATACCCTTCTGAGCTCTATTCCTCACAATCTGGACGGGCCAATCACATCGTGTATAGGGTCGGCGGGCGGGGCCATAATGACGATGGCCGGGTTGCGTTTGCGTGCTTCTAGTAAACACAGAAACTGGCGAACGGCGGCGGTCTTTCGAATCAGCTTTGACTGCGATTCTGGAAGACTTGGAGTTAAGCTTTTCTCTGAGAAAAGAACAAAGAACGGCACTGAAGTCATTCTTAAGGAGGGAAGATGTGTTCGGAGTTTAGCCGACCGGATACGGTGAATGTTTAATCTGTCAACAAGCTCTGTTTCACCTTCGTTGCTCTGGTTGGTTGTAGCGCTATCCTATCGCGTGCAGAGGGAGTTTGAAAGACAACCGTTTATCCCGCCCCTCGGATTGAGCTGTCAATGGTGAGTTTCCAGACCAAACATCTTGATGTGGGTCCGGCTTGTCAGGCTAACAAAAACTACGACTTTATTCAGCACTGACTTCTCTTCCGCATTTGTATTCAAACCTCAAATAAAGATTCAAACGGTCATGAAGTTTCAAGTTTCAAAAAGTTTCAGCAGTTTGGCAGCTTGACACGCGATCCGAATTATATATATATATATATATATATATATATATATATATATATAGCACTTTTCTGGGTACTAAAAGCGCTTGAATCTCCTCAACCACCTACAATGTGCAGCATCCACCTGCATGATGCAACGGCAGCCATATTGCGCCAGGACACTCACCACACACCAGATCATTGGTGGAGAGGAGACAGAGTGATGAAGCCAATCAGGAGAGGCGGATTATTAGGAGGCCATGATGGACAGAGGCCAATGGACAAATTTTTCCAGGATGCCGGGGTTACACCCCTACTCTTTTTCTGAAAGACATCATGGATTTTTTATGACCACAGAGAGTCAGAACCTCGGTTTAACGTCTCATCCAAAGGACTACAACGGTAGCGTCCTGTAATGTTTACATGTAACAGCATAGATGTGTGGGAAGATATCCACCTGGGACGAACAAAATATTTCTCCAGCATAAAACTCGGGCTGAGTGCTGAAATTTGCCAAAAGCGAAATAAAAGTTGACCCCTGACCCTGTGTTACAGAATGCCAATGAGCACACAATGAAATCTGCTTACCGCACGTATAACACCCACATCAGCGAAACGCTCTCAAGCCTGCTTAAACACTTCCCTGAGGAAAACATGCCTTGCTCTTCAAATCACTTCATTACTCACTGCCTGCTCGCATCAGTACGGCTCACAAAGCACTCTTCACACATATATAAACATCCGTACATGCTCCCTCAGTCTGTATACACACATGCTGAAGACATCTACAGGGCTCATGTTGTTTGTTGGATCCTGCTGTGTCATCGTT
Organism: Pseudorasbora parva; assembly: GCF_024679245.1. Lineage (NCBI taxonomy): Eukaryota > Metazoa > Chordata > Actinopteri > Cypriniformes > Gobionidae > Pseudorasbora > Pseudorasbora parva. The sequence continues at coordinate 6,573,439 of NC_090184.1, forward strand.
ACTTGGAACAAATGGAGTGCAATGCCGGAGGTGGTGAACAGGCTCGTACTAGTGAATTATGTGAAGAGCGCCTTGAGACTGAAGTTGTCTCTTTTTCATATTCTCTACTCATTTGCTTTAGATGAAAATTGGAAGTGTGAGTGTATATTGGCCAATTAATACACTAAATATGCTACCAGGCAGACAAGATTTATGTTTTGTCATGATCTAAAAAATCTTTTCTTTTAACTTATTCTGGTACAATGCTAATTAGTATTTCAAGTGGTATAAGTTCAAGAAAACAACAATAATATTATTCACGAGTCAGGACAAAAAAAATACATTTGAAAGAAAAAAAAACTATAATATGTTTAAACTAGGGCTTTCAAATCGATTAACCGCATCCAAAATGTTTGCATAATATATATGTGTGTGTACTGTGTATAATGTATAAGAAATATTTGCATGCATATATGCGTGTGCGTGTGTGTGTGTGTGTGTGTGTGTGTGTGTACACACACACACACACGCATAAATGCATGCAAATATTTCTTATAAAAATTGCAAAGAGTTTGAAGTTATGATCATCCACAGTGCATAATATCATCCAAAGATTCAGAGAATCTGGATCAATATCTGTGTGTAAGGGTCAAGGCCGGAAAACCATACTGGATGCCCTCAATCTTCAGATCATTGTCGGTGAACACAATCCACCATGCCATTCGCTGCTGACTAAAAATCTTTAGGTCAAAAAAGAAGCCAGGCATTTTCTCTGGGCCAAGGCTACTTTAAAAGGGACTGTGGCAAAGTGGAAAACTGTTCTGTGGTCAGACAAATCAAAATTTGAGGTTCTTTTTGAAAAAATGGGACGCCATGTCATCCGGGCTAAAGAGGACAAGGACAACCCAAGTTCAGACCCAAGTTACTCAGTTCAGAAGCTGCATCTCTGATGGTATGAGATTGCATGAGCGTGTGTGGCATGGGCAGCTTACACACCTGAAAATGTACTATTAATGCTGAAGGTTATATCCAAGTTCTAGAGCAACATATGCTCCCATCCAGACGTCGTCTCTTTCAGGGAAGACCTTGCATTTTCCAACATGACAATGCCAGACCACATACTGCATCAATTACAACACCATGGCTGCGTAGAAGAAGGATCCGGGTACTGAAATGGCCAGCCTGCAGTCCAGATCTTTCACCCATAGAAAACATTTGGCGCATCATAAAGAGGAAGATGCGACAAAGAAGACCTAAGACAGTTGAGCAACTAGAAGCCTGTATTAGACAAGAATGGGACAACATTCCTATTCCTAAACTGGAGCAACTTGTCTCCTCAGTCCTCAGATATTTGCAGACTGTTATAAAAAGAAGAAGGGATGCCACACAGTGGTAAACATGGCCTTGTCCCAATTTTTTTGAGGTGTGTGTCGATGCCATGAAATTTAAAATCAACTTATTTTCCTCTTAAAATAAAAGATTTTCTCAATTTAATTGATATGTCATCTATGTCGTATTCTGAATAAAAGGTTAACATCATTGCATTCCATTTTTATTCACAATGTGATTCCCAACTTCCAACTTTTTTGGAATCGGTTTTATTCACACAGATTTCTATAATTTTTCAAAGAACTCAATGAACTAACAAACACCTTATGGTATAAAGTGAATAAGATATATTTCAGATTCTGCACTACACAGACTCTTGATTTTAAATAAAAGACATGAAATTAGAAAAGAATGCCAAATAGAAGCATTTTCCCAGACTTTTGGACCTCACTGTACTTGGCAGAGGAGCTTTTGCTGCAGGGCAATAGATTTAGATTCATTAGAGTTAGTTTTAACTCGTTCAGCAGAAAGTAGCATAGCTTATCTATCCCATCTTGGGACAAGAGAAAAGAAACAGGAAGTTACTTCTTGGCTTAAAAAACAGTATCACAACATATATAGGTTCTTAGAAATGACAGATGTATGAAAACCAGATGTCCTCCCCCTCCTCCTCTTCCACATGATTGTTCCATGTTCTTCTTAACTCTTTTGACCTTCTCTTATCAGAGACAAATGTACAAACTCAAGCTGTGTGCTAACATTCAGCTGGGCTGGAAACACTCACGACAGCGTCGCTGGCAGATTACACCTAAAAGCAGTGACACACACATACTCGTATGGACCACAGTTATGCTACCCTTATGGTGTTTTTTTTGTTCTACAACATCATTGTAATTGAATGAAAAATGACCTCCTTCTCCGTTTGTGCTCCAAGGAAGAAATAAAGTGAATATAACATGAGGGCAAATAAATGATGAGAGATTTTCTTTTCTTTTTTCTTTTTGGTCACATATCCCTTAAATATCCCTATATACATTGTAAGCAGTCAAGCTGTTTTTAAAACAGCTTTTCCAGTAACAAGCTACTTTTTCCAACAAAGAGCAGCGTAGCGTGACAAAAGATTATAGCCTGTCAAATTGTATATTACATTTTATTACACAGCCTTACAACAGAGCAACCTGAGGCCTTCATCAAACACTCTCTCTCTCTCTCTCTCTCTCGCTCTCTCGCTCTCTCGCTCTCTCTCTCGCTCTCTCTCTCGCTCTCTCTCTCGCTCTCTCTCTCGCTCTCTCTCTCGCTCTCTCTCTCTCTCTCTCGCTCTCTCTCTCTCTCGCTCTCTCTCTCGCTCTCTCTCTCGCTCTCTCTCTCGCTCTCTCTCTCGCTCTCTCTCTCGCTCTCTCTCTCTCTCATCATTTGGTTTGGACAGTTTGTTTTAGCAAACTGTTTATCAGAGATTTCCATGAACTGGCAATTCAAACAAAATAGAAAAATAGATAGGGAACTTGATGTACCCATTAGTTATTTATTTAATTTGTTTATTAACATTGTTTATTTATTTGTAGTGGAATAAATATTTATTTAAATTTGTATTTCCTAACTGAATTGCTGTATTTATATTATTGTAAATTTATGTGTACAAATTGGTGCTGTTATTATAATAATAAAACTTGAATAACAGATAAATACTAATTTCTCATAATACTATCAAACAATGCGAAAAACAAAAAACATTTCTACATTTTTTTTTCAGATAAAAAAATATGTGCATAAACTATACTGAACACACATTCACTGCACTGTAAAAAATTATTTAGAAAAAAAGTTACCTGGTTGCCTTAAAATTTTGAGTTCATTGAAATTAAAAATTTTAAAAGTAATACAATGAACATTTTTTGAGATTCGACAGCCTTTATTAAAATATTATTAAAAGATTTTGTAAGCATATTGGGTAATTATGTGTGTTTTATTTCTGATGACGCAGTGAAACATGCCTAATTGTGCTATTTTCATGATTTAGCACATTTTTTATGTGGTTCAGATACAAAAATATTTTGAGTTTCTATTTATTAAACTAATTTCTTTCATTGTATCAACTCAAATTTTTAATTTCAATAAACTCAAAATTAAGGCAACCAGGTTACTTACTTTTTAAGTTAAACCAACAAAAACCACCACAAATGTTTTACAGTGTGAATAAATGACTCGATGCACATTAACGTGACTTTGTGTGATGGGATGGCAGATAACAGATCTGAAATGCTATTTTGGTTCTGAAATGCCTGCAAAGTCTGTCTTCAAAGTCGTTTGGTATAATTCCCTCCCAAAATCTTCGTCTTGCATGATGGCGTTTCCAAACATCCACCTCCGAAAGCAAGATAACATGTTTATTGCGTTTCGTCTGCACGCTCTGAGATGGAAGTAATTTATTATATATGAAAAATGTGTTACATACAGTGGCTTCTACTACTTTGCTTAGTGATATTTATGGGCAGCTTATCAGAAAGTGATGATTTTGTGCCCTCTGCGATACTCCAATTTTGAGTGTGTGGTTTTTCTTTGGGGGGGGGGGGGGGGGGGGGGGGGGGCAGATGACGGCATTATGAGACTTAAACAAAAAATGTTCCTCTCCCGAAAAGTCATTCCAAAATTCTGAAGTTCGTAGGTTAATGTATATCGCAGTCACCGCACTAGCTATTATCTTTAAAGGGGGGGTGAAACACTCAGTCTTCAGTCAATCTCATGTCAATCTTGAGTACCTATAGAGTAGTATTGCATCCTTCATATCTCCGAAAAGTCTTTAGTTTTATTATATTTATAAAAGAAATGTGGGCTGTACCGAGTCTTTCCGGAAAAAAACGAGCGCCTGGAGGCGAATCGAGTGGGCGGAGCTAAAGAATGACGATTGCGAACAAAGCGGTGACGTCCTCAAGCGTCGAGAAACTCATGGCTATCTCAGCTAATACAGATAATGATCCACAATCAAATCTGAGGCTGAAATAAATTGAACATGAGAAACAGCAACAGCAGGACGTCCATCTCTGTGGTATGTACTGTATTTAGTGGCCTGTCAACATTTCTGTGTCTTTACTCGCAGTTTATGAGGAGATGATTCGGTTTATGGACTATTGTATGCGACTAAACCTTAGCAGTAGCAAGCAAAACGGTTTTGCACGTCAGACTAGTGTAACGTTATACAACAGAGAACAGCAATGGAGTAACCGTTAGCGCATTTGAATGACGAAGCACGCGATCGTATCGTTTACTGATGTTTACTCACGCAACGATAGCCGACAGCACAGACATTTTAAGCAGTTTTACTCACCGGCTGCTTCCAAAGCAGGAGCGAACCTTTATCGCTGGGGCCGCTCCGTCAAAAACACACTTCTTTTGTATGATTTGGTGAAGTCCTGTGACAGCAGTGGCGTGTAAATCCACTTTGAGACGCGACTGAAGCGATGTTGTGAAGCTTCCCGTCATTTCTGCGTTCAAATCGGTTCAAATGCAGCGCTGCCTTCCCGGAATGCTGTGCTGAAGCGTTGAAGTCGCTCAACGTCACCCATAGGAATAAAGTGGAGCGCGGCGCGTCATAAGTGTTCACGGAGGACTGGATCTGCACCTGAGAGACTGTTTACGGCGTGCATTTCCTCTCTCTCGCTCTAGTCACGCGCGCGCGCACCCTACCGGGAGAAGAGCCCGTACGGCCCATACAAGGACCTTCTGCTCTGTTCACGTCAAGTAGACCCATACTCGAAAAAAACTCTCCGAAACTTGTGAGAAACCGAAAGGAGTATTTTTAACACAGAAATACTCCATCAAATGTCCAACATTAGTTTTTGAAACTTTGTCTATGTTTAGGATGGGAATCCAAGTCTTTAACAGTGTAAAAAGCTCAGTATGCATGAAACAGCATTTCACCCCCCCCCCCCCCTTTAATCCAAGGAGATGAATGAATGTGGCATATATATAGCTCTTTCATATGTACTACTGTACACCCAGAGATGTAGATGTAGGCGTGTTATCCAATCATTAATGGCAAGGAAAGCCACTTATACTTGGAAGCGGCCATTTGTGAGGTGTTTCTGGGTGTTTCTCCCTCATATCTGCTTCAAGTGCTTTTGTGGCATTTTCTTGTTGTTTAGAATCCAGTATTCCTGTAATTCTTTTGTGTGTAATAAAGAACTCGATCTTCTGTCCAAACATACAGCGCCCGCTTTAAAGAACAATCAACTTTTACGCTCGCCAGATTAACTGTAAATGCAGAAAACTGTAAATTATCATATTGTTTTTTCGAATTGCCTTAGAAACGCCTCATGTCATATATTATGGGATTTTTTTGCAAAATTGGGTGTATTTTCAAATTTGCACAATTTGAAAGGTAATGGAAACGCAGCTTATGAAAGCCTGTATACTTATTTCAATGTGAAGGACTCCAAATTTTTTTGACTGGAAAATTTAAAGGATGTGATATGTACGCACGCTCCCCATCGCTCTTTCGTTCAATGACACATAAAATGAATGCTTATACAATGTTCAGGATAATTCTGTACTGTAATGCAAAGAAAATGGATTAATTCAAACTATAGTCTGTCTGATGTGATTTAGTCAGGGTTCAGACGTGCGGCAGGGTGATGTATGGTTCACGCTTAAGCTGCCAGAGGGCTCTGAATGTGCCACAGTCACATCAGCTGGCAGACAGACGCAGAAACCCGCAGGACTGGGCCATGCTGGCAAACACTGAATGACCTACAGTCTGCAGGCACACTCACCTCACCTCATCCCACTCTCCTATATCTAGCCCTCATTTTCTCTGATCCTCACCCAGAAGGCGAGAGGGGGAGGAAAGAGAGGAAATCTTAATCTCGGTTACAGTTATAAATGTCCATCTCACACCAGACGCGACAGGCTCAATGAACCAATGAGAGCAGACAGGAAGCAACAGCGCTAGAGAGTTTGTGGAAACGGTCTTACAAATTAAACTCTCTCATTTGCTGTCCTGAGGCTGGATTATGGAAATAAAGTTGACAGACAAACGTTATGCAACACACAGCTCTCCAATCCCTTTAGGAGAAAGACGCCGCAGTCGGAGAGGCGTACAGTAATTGTGCGTGACTGCTTCTCATTCATTTTTCATTCCATAAACGGTAGAATTTATCTAGATGAATGCTCCAAAAGATCCCGGGAGGGTTTTCAGGTTAGAAATACAGCCTTACATTTTTAAGCAGACAACTTCACTATTCAAATTCCTGAGATTGCTATAATACTGAGAGATTTTCCTAACAGTCAGGCCATGTACATTTGTCACGGCGTCCTGAAAAGCCATAATTAAGACTCAGAGTTTAGTGTGTTTTTAAATCATCGCCACAAAGCACTCGCAAAAAAGACATGGCATGGATTTTAGCAGTTAAGCTCAAACAACCGCATTTATCATACACTGCCCATCCCCCCAAAAGTCTCTGTTTGCATTTAAATAAGCAAATGCTCTAGAGTCTATGACTGGATCATTATTGCAGTGATTATTATGTTTCCATCATGTTATATGTTTGGCAACAGTTCTTCTAACCCTAATTGAGGGAGTGTGTAGCTTTTTGGTTTTTAAACAGCCATGTAGGAGGACATATCATGGCCATATTCCAGGATGACAATGTCAAGATTCATCAGCTCAAACTGTGAAAGAATGGCTGTGAGGGAGCGTGGGGGAGAAAGGTCATTTTCACCTCTCTGAGTCCAGACCTGGAGGAGACTTTACAGAGGGCTGGACTCCTGCATTTTCAATACACAATCAAGACCAAAAATTGATGCACATCTTAATGGAAATAACATCACAACATTTATTTCCATCAAGAGGTGCATACATTTTTGGTCAAGATCTTGTATTGAGAATGCAGGAGTCAAGCCCTCTGCCAGGCAGCAACAAATATATTTATTTACACTTTTATTTGTAATTCTCACCTTTCTATTCAGTTTTATAGTTTCGCTGCCATGACAATATAAGGGCTAAAACCCTGAAATTTCACAACTCAAACAACACACTTCTTAACTACTTAAACTCCAAGAGCATTTTTTGGGATATCCGCCTGGATTTGGCCTACCCAAATTGAAAAGCTTCCCATACACACATACAGTGGTCTAGGTTCAAAAATTTGGTGTCATTTTACAGGAAACCCTTTGAAGTTGCATAAAACACTGCTAAAAGTGATAAACATGTAAGTATATGTTGTCTAAGCTGTAATAACCCCCAGAAAAGTAGGCGATATTTTATTTTTATTTATTTTTTTATTCATTTTTGAAAGTGTGTAACTCAGGCCCTGTGTGTTGGAACCTGCAGACAGTTTGGGCTGTTTCCACTAAATTACAGAAAATAGTGGAAAAAAGAAGTGTGTCTGTGTCATGTTGTCTGCAAGATTTATTCAAATGGATCTGAAGGGATGAACCCCCCCCCCCCCCCTTCCCCCTTCCCCCTCCCTTTACCCTGCTACCCCCCTCCACCACCATATACAGTGATATAAATGCAATATCCCAGTGTCATTAAATGAATTATATATGCTGGAGACATCCCAAACTGTCTGCAGGGTCCTAGAGCACACAGGGCCTGAGTTACACACTTTCAAAAATGAATTTATATTTAAAAAAAAATCAAAAAACGCCTAATTTTGGGTCGGGGGTATTATAGCTTAGACAACATGTTTATCACTTTTAGCAGTGTTTTATGTAACTTCAAAGAGTTTCCTATAAAATGGCACCAACATTTTTAACTTAGACAACTGTATGTGTGTATGGGAGGCATATCATCACTTTTTTTATGTGTAAAGTGATGCATATCTCCAGAAAGAAGAGACTCTAAGCTTTCAAATGGTACCACATATGAGGTCAGAGCTCCTCCACAGACATTTAAAATTGAAAGTTTATACATGACAATGTCATTCCGGACTCTGTACAGGGTCCAGTGCTCTTATAAAATCCTAAGTTTACATTTGTGCTTCTTTTCTACTTGCATTGTAAATACCTCACTGTACCGTTGTTGTTGTTTTTTTGTTTGTTTGTTTTTTTTTGCTTTTTTTTTTGCTTTTATCTAAATCTAAAAACAATCTTGAGCATGGAATATTCCAGGAATTGTGTTTCTGTGCAACTAACAGAATTGTTAGCCAACCAAATAGTCCCGCCTCAAATTTCGCACCATTGGTTGAGCCGTTGTTGCTATGCTGGGATGGTACACGTCCTCATTGTACAACATCATTACTGGTATTAATGAACAGCATCTTTCTGACATGTAATGTTATTTAAAGTACATTATGTAAAATACTTGGCTTGTTACATGCAACATTTCAGTCGTAAATAAATTATAAATGTTAGCTAGATTGTGTTCATTACTGTCTAACGATTTATGTGTATCCTGAATTATAATAAAATAATGTTTTTAATTTTACAAAACACATATTGTGTGTAGTTATCATTCATTATGTGTGGTGAGTTGGCTTACGTGATTTAACTTTCGCGCTTCAGAACTTCTGTTAAGGGAACACTGTGAGCATCGATGCACCCTGGGTTTTGCAGTACATTGTGGGACGTTTTAATGAGCGAATGTTTCCGTGCACTGGGAGGATTCTTAAAATGGCCGACTCCCTGATTAGTGACCTGACTACTGAACTAGGGAGCTGATTGAGAGCAAGCCTGTACCCCCCATGTACATTTCCATAACTCTTTATTTCAGCAATTTTTTTTCTGTCCCAAATCTGCGGAAGATGTCAGTGCCATATTCGGACTCCCGGAGGCTTCAATTGCTTTAGTGGAAGAGAATGTTGATTTGTCCATATTTTTTACGGTCTATGATTGAGACACACCCACAGTTTTACTAACAAGACAGAACCACACGTGTCTTACTAGATTACTTAAAGTGGTGCATAATAAGGAGGATAAGAGAGAACATTTTGACTGACTGAAAATATTACATCACCATGAATTAGAAAGATAGCGAGATTTTAACAACTATCCATTATCCAGTGGAAAGGATTTTAAACACTCCATTCCAAATACGTGCCTACAGTTCACTCATTTTTCCAACAGATTCCATCCATGAAATTATGCAGAATTACTTGAAAATTCATTAAATAACCACCAATCCTCCCCAAAAGAAAAATGAACCCTGGGAGTGTATGATGTCACCAGCTGTGCATGTATGACAGCCTCTGCGCTCGGCCAGCAGCTCCAGCTGAACAGTCTGTGCTTGCGGTTTTCCACGCCAAGCTCTGAGACAGACTCTGAAGACGCAAAGAGAAGGAATTCAAGCACCGCCACATTTCTTGGTGAGTGGTGCAACAGGGAATCAGGTCAAAGAGTGCTTTATTAAAACCATGCTGGGGAAAGAGACGGAGAACAACATTTGCCATGTGAGAGCTACAGATGAGTGCAAGCTAGCAGAGGCCTCTCTGTTTATTTGTTGTCTGGTGTTTTTCATGGAAATTATAAAGTTAAGCCTTACAGAGATGAGGATAAAGCTACGAAATTATCTTCCCAATTCTAAATGGTCACATTTCATGTCAACAAAATTCATCCTATTTACTTCCTTAAAAGGAATAGTTCGAACAGCAATGATAGTCCTCTTATCATATTCTCTAAAGATCTTAGATCTAAACCCATACAACAAGAAAATATTCTATCTCGAAGAATCTTCACACGATGACATTTCATAGAAACCACAGCTGTTAAAGGGTTTGTTCACCCAAAAAGGAAAATTATCCCATAATTAACTCACCCTCAAGCCATTCTAGCTATTCAGCAAACCACAAATGGAGTTATAATAAAAAATAACCTGGCTCATTTAAGTATTATAATGGGAGCGATGTAAGAGGTCACTCTTCCACCGGAACTAGACTCACATACGGCCGTTACCAGAGGTCAGTGATTATAAAGTTATAAACATGGATTTTTCTTAGAAAAATTAATTGCATTGCTTCGCTTCAGAAGGTTTTTATTAACCCTATGGAGCTGTATGGATTCATTTTATAATGGATGGATGTGCTTTTTTGGGATTTAAAATCTCTAAAAATTAAGATTTACTCCCATTATAGCTTGGAGGAGCCAGGACATTTTAAAATATAACTCTGATTGTGTTTGTTTACACCTAGGATGGATTGAGGGTGTGTAAAGTATGGGATAATTGTAATTTTGGGGTATAAATCCTAACCCTATAAAGGTGTCATGAACTGGCTTTTTTTATTAAATTATACTGTTGTCTGATTTCAACTAATGAAGTGTGTGTGGTTTTTACATTCAAAAACATAATAACTAATAGGCTATTTTCTACACTGGTTTTGAGGCTGTCTTCTAAACGCTGGGTTCTGATGGGCGTGCAGCACTGGAAACTTGGAAGTAAACGCCCACGGCTAGGATTACATAAGATTTGCATATTTAATGAGTTTCAACTCCCCTGTGGGGAGGGATTGTTTTAAAAGTGACAACCGGTATGATTCTCTGGATCACAGGGCTTGTGAATGTCTTTATCAAACAAACATAATGATTTATTTCTCATCCACCCGCGATTGATTGGAATATTATTTTTGTATTACTTGGCCCGCCCGATCGGGGTTTATAAGTGCAAACAGCACGCACACACACGTGTGCACACCAAGATCAAGAAAGGAATATTATTTTACCGTTTGAGATTCAGTGACCTTACCTTTTGGTAGCCCGTCTGGAAAATACACAGCCCCGGGACTACTATTACATATAAAAAAGACGTTTTACTCACGTAAGTGTGTTGCACCATTCCTGTCGGATCCAATATAGAAGGCACAACATTGTATTTTAATCTCAATATGTCTGCAAATCCAGTCGACCTGAAACTTGTTTAGAAATGATTCCGCAGTGAAAATCTCTTCCCCACGTGAGCTGGAACTTCATTAAAAATAAATGAAGTATCACACATTCCTTATACTAGGATCCTAAGGAAGCTTATGCAGCGACTGTTCTTCCACAATATCTAGCACAATATCTTCCACAATATCTTCCACAATATCTTCCACATGTTTATTGCTGCTGGCTAACGAGCTGAACAGTTCTATGAGTCGGTGGGTGGGGCTACTGAATTAGACATGCTTATTATTCTGTAGAGGCGGTGTTTCGACACTGGATGACGTCAGGATGAAGCACACAATCGTTTTCTGGGCCTGGTGTCTATAAAAGCTTTTCTTTGACTAACAAGGACGTTTTCAGCTCAAAAAACTTGCAGGATATTCTTATATTACCATGACCTTTTATATATCAAAAGCTCAAGGGAAAGTTGATTTCTCAATTCATCACCCCTTTAAGCTCCAAAACTTTACAAAAGAAGGCTACACCACTCCTGCACTATATTCCAAGTCTTCTTAAGTCATATGAAAAAAATGATGTAAGGAAAAGGCTGAATGATGCACATTCAAATGAAATGGATTATCGACAAAGGAAAAATGTAGGGCTGGGTAAAATGTAAATGTAAAACTTGGTTCTGCGCATCAGTTGTTGACTGGATGTTGAGATGCAGGTGTGGCACTCAAAAGTTGATTCAAATGAAAGCAGGCAATCTCAATCTCTTTGAATGGGCTAAATGATTGGAGAATCCTACGCACGAGAGAAGTCTGTCATTTTCAAGGGAAGGTCCACGAATCACGCATTTAGAAAATAGATCACGTGAATTTCCATTTCATGCTGACTTTAACGCCTACTACAGACTGTGCAATTTCGGCAATAAGATAATTACAGATCACACTGGATCCACACATGGATCTAATAAACTTGGGTTCGATGTGTATGTAAACTGAACGATGATGACACCTATTGAATCGTAGCCTATGACACAAGTTATAAAAAGAATATAAAAATTACACATCACCAGCATGTGCTAGCGTTAAGCAAATGGACCCAGAGGAATTGCACATTGGCAATTGTGTCTTTATGTGGCTGAAAAAAAGAGGAAGCGAAAGAGGAGAATAATTGACGTGGTCATGGCTAGGGAAAAGACGCCAACTTGGCATGCCAATCTTGCAAATGGAGTTTATTTCTAGCACCCGCATTGATCAATATGCTATTTCATGTTGCATTTGTATTGGCTAGTCAGTAGACACAAGTCGTAGCAGCAAACACACTGTGAGATGATCATGCTATATTTCTGACACTGTCAGAAAACCATCGCAGGCTATCTTTGGTCACAAGACCGTGACAACAGCCGTCTTTGAACCTCTCTCACTGCATGACGTAGGACCACCGTTTTGGTGCCACAACGACAGAAATCACCACAATAGATCATCTTTCATCTGAGACAACCCAAAATTGTACCATGTGTAATGGGCATGGGCTAAATTTTTGTATTATTGCACTAATTGGTGGGTTCACTAGGTGGCGAAAATCGTAGCTTTAAAGATCTAGTGGAAAATAGACAATGCAAATGAAGATAACAGAAGACAAAGAAAACGACTACCACTGATATCTGAGGAGGTCAGAATGATTGTACAACTCCAGTATAAAGACAATACAACTCTGTTATCGCCCTCGAAAGGTCAGATGAAGTATCACAAGTCGCACACATTGGTATCGGCTCATGGTCATTATAGGAATATTTTGAAAGCTTCAATGCTAGACAGTGCATGAGACATAATGGCATGTGAAAACAACTAAGTTTACCATTTTTTATTGGGAGTGTATACCCAAATAAACCCACAGAATTATGTTAGTCACCCTGCATGTTCAAAACCAGAACACATTCATTTCAATATTTTTCCTTGAGAAAAAAATATTTTTAATGTGTTAATGTATAATGAATGTAATGTAATTCTGATCAGTTAAGTGGCGAGTTCTAGCGGCAACCCTGTTTGACAGCATGAACTTCTCCTTGGATGAAGTGTAAGCAAAGCACATTACATCTGCGTGCCTACTCCTCTCTCGCACACGCAGACCTCTCGTCTCGCATAATCTCTGCTACAGCTGGGCCGTCTGGGCCCCATCCAGAACCAATCCCAAACCCCATCCTCTTCTACCACTCAGATCTGAGAGGGATGAAGGGTGTGTTGTTTAAAAAGGCCAGCGTTCTCTAAAGTTATAGACATGTTAACAACGATCCAATCAGGTCAGAGAGCAAGGCACTATGGGTATTGACATCATAGTTAAGGTATTAGGGGTAATAAAGATTGGGCAATACTCCTTCCAGACCACAGCAAATCACTGTTCTGAGGGACTTTCACAGACAAAAATGAAGGACATCACTTCCACAGTGCAAAATATGTTTGCTCGGAGATCGTGTTGACCTAACTATCTAACTGCGAAAACTTGTTTATAAAAACGGAGATGAACAGCTGTGTAATAATCGGTGTATCGCGTCATAACGGCCACTGAACTCTGACTCACAACAACTCTTGTAAATACACTGCTTCCTTTTTACGCTAATGTACCAAATAAACAAACGCAAATATGAAGATAAAGCCAAAATATGGCCACTTCTCTTCGCTAAGCTAACTTGAATGATGCATGAAATGCGATAGCGAGGAGTCACACACCAAAACAGAATATCTTCGGCTTAACGTCGGTGGAGAGCCTGAATCACAGAGTGACAGAACAATCCGGGAAGTTAATCCTAGTATGAGATCGACGGCCCCCTGAGCCTTTGCGGGTCAACCAGCCTAATCTGCCTGGAATACCAATTTCAGCTGGTGGGCTGCGTTATTGTCCTATAGCCACTTGTTAAGAGAAAAGTCTGTCTCTCAGAGGGGTGAAAATGTAAAAATGAACAGCCAAGGACCCCATTCAGCTGCAAATGAGGACAAGAAAAAAAGCTAGCCTGAAAGAGCAAAAAACAGGAAGATGAAAGAGAGGGAGTTAGGAAGGAGGTGGAGAGGAGTAGCAGACAAGTTAATAGAGACCAAGATCTCTGCGGTTTTACACGTCTCCGGAGTGACCCCTATGTGAGCGCTAACAAACCTGGATTCATTTCAATCCACCCACTTAAAGGGACAGTTCACCCAAAGATGAAAAGTCGTTCCAAAACTGTACGAGTCACTTTCTTCTGTTGAGCACAAAAGAAGACATTGTGAAGAATGTTGGTAATCAAACAGTCGACTGTAGCCATCGATTTCTATAGTAGTCAGTGGCTACCAACATTCTTCACGATATCTTCTTTGGTGTTCATCGGAAGAAAGAAACTCACTCAGGTTTGGAACAACTTGAGGGCGATTTTGGAATTAATTATCCGTTTAACAGCGTAGAAACCAGTCAAATGCATCCTGCAGGTGGCAAAACAAAGGACACCCATAACATCCTACAACAAGCTGAAGATTACAGTCAATGTTCTGAAGAAACCTAAACTTAAATTAAGATTCTGTTCTTCAGTTTCATAGTAGATCAGTTGTAGATCGACACATGATCTATTAAAGCAATAGTTCAACCTATAAATTGAGGTTCTGTCATCATGTACTCGCTCTCAAGTTGTTCCAAACCCTTATGGACAGACAAGCTCTCAAATTCTACGGTCACAGAATCGCCTCGTCTGCTATTGGTTGGCCAAAGAGATAACCCCGCTCCAATCTCGTACCATTGGTTGAGCCACTTTTGCTCTGTTGAGGGTCAGGAGGCTCAAACAAAGCAATGTTTTGAATTTTTCGCAGTGTTTAGATACATTTTTAAAGGGATTGTTCACCCAAAAATGAACATTTTGTCATAATTTATTCACACTCATTTTGTTCCAAACCTGTTAGACTATTTTAAAGAATGTTGGTAACCAGACAGTTGACGGCATCCATGGACTTCCATAATATGTTTTTCCTAATATGGAAATCAATGGCTACTGTCAACTGTTTGATTACCAACATTCTTCGAAAATCTCTTATTTTGTGTTCAACAGAAGAAATACAGGTTTGGAGCAATGTGAGGGTAAGATGACAAAATGCTCATTTTGGGGTGAACTATCCCTTTTAGGGAAGTCAACTTAAAGCCGCCTCTGAATATTAAACTGAGATTGGAGAAAGTACATTAGCATACAGAAATGAACACTAGTCACCTAAAGTTGAGAGAGGCACCTTTAAGTATCAAAAGAAACTAGTCAGATGTTGGAAGTTTAGCTGCCATATTTGGGGGCATTCCTTCCTAGTAAACATTTTCAGCTGTGAAACCCAATAACCTCTTCTTGGCTAACAACAAAAAAAAGGCGCTTGCCCTGACAACACGACATGTGAAAATAGTCAGTGCTTCTCTTGGGACCCAAAGAATTAATCACCTCCCTCGAGCTACTAAACCGTAATTATAGCAAACATAATTGGATGAATTTAGGTCAAGATAAAGTTATCCTCAGGAATATGTGGGTATACGGTTCAAGTCTGGTCTAGCCATGAAATTGGGGACATCAGGCTAAGCACTTTCTCTGAGTATGTTTTATAACTTTGGTTGCGTGCAAAATAGCATACAGCTATATGTACTGTGCAGATATTTATTATTTATATAACAAAACTAACCATGGTTTTTACAGTTTACCTCAAATTATTTTATTGGTCTAACAGGTTTATTTTTCCACATTTATAAATGCAAAATAACCAGATTTATGACCAAAAAAAAGTATAGGTCATGTGACAACAATATATCATACTACATATCAGTTTCACATGTAAAAAATAAATAAAAAATCTGCAGTTTTAACTCATATACGAGTAGTGGCACTGGGATAAAACAAACTCCCCTACGTCATAGGGCTACTGTGATGACGTAGTGCACCTTGTGCAGGAAAATCGAGCCGGCCGGCCACTACGTCATTCAACAGAGTGACATGGCAAAGGGGGGGGATGTTCCAACACCAAAACTGCAACACTTTCTCGAGAATAAAGATGTAGCCTATAGTTATAGCAGTGTGCAACTTTGTTGCACTTTGCAACCCATCTCAAACTCAAAATGAAAAGTTTTGCAAATACTTTTTTTATTGCAATTTCACTTGTATTATAATTCACCCAGTATCAATGCTGAATTTCTACCGTTCGCAAATGCAATCTTGCGCGAAAACTTCTTGTAAACAATCCCCCCAAAAAAACGAAAAAACTTTTCGTCTGTGATTTGACAAAAGAAAACACAGCCAGGTAAATATTCTCGTGTTAGGTGTCAAAACATCGCGTAATCTTTAGGACACCTTTGTGTCAACATACACTTTTGCGCAAAGTATTTGTTGTTTACTGACGCCGTGGATCGCGTGTTTATTTTGCGCTGTCATCCACAGTTTATAGTTCGCACAGGATCACAGCAGCCTTACGTGGCTTGCGCGAAAGCTCGCATCTATCAAAGCAGTGCAAATAAATGTCTTTCGTGCTCACCAGCTTTGCAGGGATCTTTATAGTCGATCACATCTGATGGGCTGCTGGTCTCCACATAGTAGCCGGGATCAATCGCGTCCAAATCGAGCGCTGCGAGCAGGGCGAAGCTGGAGAGCAGGAACGCACACCTCGCTGCGAGCTCCATGATTGGGCTAGTGGAGCAGGAATAGAGGTACAGACGGAGAGAGATGATCGGCGGAGGGTGGGAGGGAGGGCAGGAGGAAAAATGGGAGGTTTTAGGGGAAATGAGATCCCGCTCGAGGGCGGGTTTAAGCACGGCTCTGCCTCCACACACACACACACACACACACACACACTCCGTGTTCCCGTAGCGCTGAAGTGATTTGTGCAGCTGGGATGTGTGCCAGACTGTGCATAGGTTACAAACTTTGCAGGAGAGAGGTGCTGGTGCTTCTCACACTGGTTTGTGATATGCCTCTGTGTGTGCCGAGTTCCAGATTCCATATTGATGCGTTTCCAGAGTATAATGTTTTCTGTGTGTATGCAGCTTCCTTCTGTGTATTTTGTGGTCTGTGTGTTGTCTCGGTGTGCTGTTCTGTGTTCTCGCCATATCTTGGTGGGTTTTCTGTAGGTTATCTTGTGTTCCCTGAGAGCTCTCGGTTTGATGTGAGTTTGTTGTGTAGATGCCATCCAAATTAACAGTAGACTAATTGGGGACCCTTTGTATTGTTCATTTAGTATTTTTCATTTGGGGGTGGCATTATTATATACTATTAAGTAAGATTTTTTTTTTTTTTTTTTCAAAAAAATTGCCATAATGGAAGTGGAATAAATCAGCTTTCAATTGATGTGTGGTTTATTAACATGGCAATATATGGCCAGGATACAACTATGCCATCTATGAAAATCTGGAATCTGAGGGTGCAAAAAAAAAAAAAAAAAAAATCTGAATATTGAGGAAATTTGCTTTAACCTGTTAAGCTGATTTCTAAATTTTGAAAAAATCCTAAGAAATGTATACTCAGACTAAAACAAATACAGTTTGTGAATCCTTTGCACTAAAAGCATAATTATGGTCTCATTTGAAAGCAGACACCTGGCAGTTTACTGTAAAGTCAAAATGATAATATTTTTTATAATAAAAAAAAGCTATAATAAGCTTCAAAGTTTTGTAAAGTTATTAGAAATTTATTTGTATGATATATCTTTATGAAAATAAAATTGAAGTGGGCCTTGGAGAAATCTAGAAATGCACTACAGCTAAAGCCACAAGTCTGACCATGTTATATTTCAGATCTGAAGATGATCAGTCTAAAACTCTGCATTTTATTAAACGTTTTACAAGATCGTTTCATGTGATTTTATTTTGAGATATCGCTGAAATATCAACTGATGTTTATTGCCACATCTTCTCAGCTTTCAGTCGCTGTATTGCCTCTATTGTTTAGAGGTGCAAACTGCCCCATTCAGTTTGTCTCCCCGGCATTCACACTTCTGCAGACTGGTTATGGCTCTAATTATTATTCTTTTGTCTGCATTATAATTACTAACGATTCTCTATTCAAACTGTTCTATTCAAACCTCATTTCTAAATCAAACCTCTCACTTTACCCTCACTGAGACTCTATTGAATGCATTTCGTCCAAATAAGCATTTCAGTAGTTTTACATTTAGAAAATGTTCATAAAAATAAAGTATTTACTCAGTGGCAGGTGCATCTAGGGCAAGCTAGCATGTTAGCTTAGCACACCAGCAAAACAACAATTTATACGATTAAAATCATGTTTTATTCAAAACTTGCTTCATATCACTTTATATTTTATATGTAGAGTGTTTTATATAACAATATGTGATCTCATATAGCTTCGGGTCAAAAAATCTGACAGAAAATATACAATGCTAAAAGCTATGTGGAATAGCATTGCATTATAAATATCATCTATTATGAAACCACCCAACATGGCATAAAGAACACAGACCAACCATATATTGCCGCGATTGTGTGTTTATTGTCTTAAAACGTGTTTATCTGCATAAAATAGCGATCTGACGATCCCAGGGAGCTGTGTGGATATGTCCATATGTCAGATACTTCCTGAATGTCACATGGTGTGTCTGTTCTTCATGTGTTCCCCATGGGGTGAATTTTCAGTAGTACAGCTTTCCAGCGCCCCCCGGCTGCCAGAATGAATTGAAAACACAGCATATCACAGCCTACTGCGCTCATAATCACACATCCGCGGATTTTGGATAAAGATTGAATAAATAATACTTCTCTGTATAGAAATTTGACTCAAACGTGTGAGAATCTATCAATATTTCTCCACATCTGCACACTTTTGAAGTAAAAGCCCTGAGGGAAGTTGTTTTGTCGAGTGTCTTCATGACGACCAGAGAAGAGTTTTTTATGAATGGGAGCAAATGACGCGCATATTACAATCAAAAGGTAGCGACGCCCAAGATCATATTCATAACTCCTGGCACATATTAACACATTACGGTCATTATAAGACTTTGAGAATAAAACAGAGGTAAAAAAATTAAACTTTAGTCTTAGATCTTTTTAATGATGTATAGTTTGTCAAGGTAATTACTTACATCTGATAGTAATTTTGAGCTAATTTAAACAAAGAGACCTTCAGTGCGTCCTCGTCCTCGTGACGGTTATCAGGTTAAAGGAAATATATGTAAGATTGTGGCCAAAACTGGTACTGCGGGCGTATCCCTTCCCCCTGACTCGAGGTTGCCAGATTGGCTGCAGGATCAGCAGGAGCGTTTGTAGAGCTGCAGTTGTGGTAACTAGAGCAGATCTGGCAACCCGGACACCCAAACACTACTGACTTTGTGATTGGTCGATAGGTGGAGGGCGGAGCTTCAAGCCAAAACACAACATGTCAACATCAACATCAGTTGAGGGCTGCAACAACAACTTTTAAATGACAATATCCTGGCCGGACTACTGTTGTCAGTGATATAAGTATTTGAAATTAACATGATTTCTTAATGTCTGGTGACATATCAGGGACATTTTATGATTAACCCTCTGGTCCTCCCGTCAAAAATGACCGAAACATTTTACGTTTTGAAATGTTACATTTTTTGGGTTTAGCGGAATGGGATGACACTTGGTGACTTTTGTTGCATTAGCTATGTGAACACACAAAAAAAATCAAGGAGGTGATTTGGATATGTTGAATGGTCGTAAAAAATTGACACACTTGTGTCCTTCGTGGTCAAAAATGACCGCCATAAGGAAATTAATGGGAAATACACAAAAACTCAGGGAATCTTTTGGTGATACAAACCACAAATCAGCCATGAACCAGAAAAAAGTGCATAGCAATGTAGGGGTGACACTCTAAAATATCAAGAGTGCAAAATAGACACAACCAAAGACAATAGACATTCTTTGAGAATGTCTAAGTATAAATTCAAATCCACAACTTAAAGGTGCACTATGTAGTATTTTTGCAGTAAAATATCCAAAAACCACTAGGCCAGTATTATATATTTTCTTCAGTTGAGTACCTACAATATCCCAAATGTTTCCAACTATTTGTAAATTGTGAGAAAATTGCTATTTTAACTAAGGACCGGGACGTTTTTTTAGCATTGCGTTTGAGGAAGTCGCCTGTCAATTTGCGTCATATCTGCGCTACCCTCGGTTTTGGGTTTTATTTGGCAGGAGCGCTTTACTCTTACAGTGTGAACAAGTGAACACACGGAGTAACGTCATAACATCATTTTAAACACACTTAAATGTATCTAATATGATAAACAGAGCTGCTTTACCTCATAATCATAACCGGAAGAGCGGATCAGTGCGCGTGCCCGGTGACTGTGTCCCGTCCCGTCATAATAAAAGTCCCGGTACTCGTGAGCCGTGTGATTGTATAACAATCGCTCCAGTGGCCGTGCTCAGCTCCACAACACTCGGTCCTGCTCTGCTTCTCACTACAGTAACGTTAATAACCGTATCCATGAACATGATTTCTGCCTGAGTCCTATTTTCCACCTGCTGTGAGGTGAAGACCACATGTCCCAAGATGTTGCGCTCAAATTTGGCGTCATCAAACTACACATTTGTTTTGAATAGGCGCCCTCCAGTGGACGGAAAGTTGCATAGTGCACCTTTTTAAAAATAAGTATTTATGTCTAAAAACACTAAAGAATTTATAAGCCACTTTATATAGAGTTATATAGGAACCTAGTGGTCATAACAGGGCATTACATCCGTTTTTCTTTTTTTACTGCCACCAGAGGGCAATAACTACCTTCAATTATTATTTTTTGAATGCCCTGTCTCTATTTTAACATGGAATACTGTTTTAATTGAAAAATAATTTTCAAAAAATATATCTTTTTTTAAAATTTCAATGGGGAAAAACAGCTAATACAATTTTTTATAAATATTGAATATTATTACAAAATACCTTCAAAATTCTAAATAATAATAATAAAAAAATAATTGAATTTAAATAAATTTCATTGGTTTTCCTGGGGGACAAAAAAGTAAAATTTTAAGGCTTCGGTCCCTTTTGACCGGGAAGAGGACAAGTGTGACCATTAAATGAAGAGGACCAGAGTTGAATTACATTTCTTACATACAGTTCCTTTAAAATTGTCCAAATAAAGTCCTTAGCAATGCATATAACTAATACATTTAGTATTTTATATATATATATATATATATATATATATAGTAGGACATTTACAAAATATTTTCATGGAACATGGTCTTTATTATCCTATCCTAATACATTTTGGCATAAAAGAAAAATCAAAAATTTTCACCCAAACATTGTACTGTTGGC
This sequence comes from Pseudorasbora parva, assembly GCF_024679245.1. Classification (NCBI taxonomy): domain Eukaryota; kingdom Metazoa; phylum Chordata; class Actinopteri; order Cypriniformes; family Gobionidae; genus Pseudorasbora; species Pseudorasbora parva. Next base: position 6,594,833 of record NC_090184.1, read on the forward strand.
TATTGCCACAAATATATCTGTGCGCCTTATGACTTGCTTTGTGGTCCAGGGTCACATATAAGTCTCAGGTGTCCCCAAAATATGTCTGTGAAGTTTTAGCTCAAAATTACTATGTTGTAAATTTTTGAGTTGAAGGAAAAACACGCTCTTTTCACGCATGTATCTTTAAATGCAATTTAATTGCTGCTCCCCGCCCCTTATCCGGAAGAGGGTGGAGCCTGTAGAGCTCTTGCCTCAGATTCTCTGCCAAAAACGAAAACATTTGTTTGGTTTAGATTATTATTTATATCACCGCCACGCTCACGTGACATTGCAGTCCTTCATCATAATGAAAGTTTATTATCTGCATACGTTTTAAAGCCATATCAGACTAAACTTCTGATATATGTTTATCTGAGGTGACACATCCGAGTCACGTGCACAGAAAGCTGGATGTCAGACGGAGTGGAGCTAAGATGATTCATGGGTGGGGCCTGTTCCGGCTGATTTTGAGATTTTTTGGAAAATAACAAACGGAGATGGATTTTTAACGTTTTAGAGTGGTTGTGTGCATACACTGTGGACACCTAATTATGTTTTTAAAAAAAACAAATATAAAATAATTATGCCTAATAGGTCCCCTTTTATGGGGGGGTACTGATGAAATATCAAATATTTTATAATTCTTTTAAAATAAATATATCATATGTCATATCATTTTTTATATGATGAAATAAATCAGTATTGTGACATTATATCTGGCTCTGAACCACAAAATGAGATTCATTGATTCGCTCACCAACATAATATCAGTTCACAACATCAGAATGGAGGATGTCAAAAATTAGCAGATTCAAAAGTATCTTTAATTTTCCTGATTTTTGCCCTTTTTGTGAAAATCCAAAGCAACATGAGTTATTTTAATATTAATATTAATTCACATAGACTAATGTGAAAGAAAAGCCTTGACTATGGCAGGACATTATCCTAAAATATCAGGGTTTGAAGTTTTTATTAATAGCTGAATTAACTTTTCACTTCTGAATTTACTTGTGGGGATATCTATATTTATGAAAGAAGGTGTAGACACATGAAAAGATGTAGACAATTTATAGCAAAGCAAATATTTTAACGAAAAAATTATATTTTTGCTGTTGAATGTTTTTGTTGTTGAATATTTTCTATGTATTTTTTTAAATAAGAAATATAGGCTATTAGAGCTGCTCAATTCTGGATAAACTGAGAACCACAATTTGTTTAGTTTTTTATTTTGTTTAGTTTTTGTTTCAAATAGAGATCATGATTCTCACATGATTCTAAGCAGACAAACTACAAATAACTCTTTCCCTGGCAGCATTTTTTTTTTTAAGTTACCAGGCAGAGCAAGCTTTTTTTTTTTTTTTTTTTTTTCACCGTTTTCATATATATATATCCTCCTGGGACCCAGAAAAAAAATATATTGTGTACATGTTATGATATGTCCTCTGTAGTTGACACCAGGACTCAGTTGTTAAAAAAAAAAATTATGAAATGAAATTGCATGTATAGTTTTAGGTTTTTTAAAATTGATTTGATGATGATTTGAGCTATGTTATAAAATTTATAAATGAATGCTTTGACATACCATCTTACTTTATGCAATATGTGGGTAAAATGGCCATACTTGGATTTTCCCATTCAATACAATGTATCATCTAATTTGCATATTATTGTGTTCTTGTTGCAACGTAATGAAAAAAAAAAGAAATGTAATAATGGGAGTAATAATTGGCAACATTTTCATAATAATATGTAATATTTCGTAGGAATATTGTGAATTGTGAATATAATTTATTTCCCTATTTTCTGTTTGTGTCTCCAAACTGCATGATAAACATGATTTAAGTCCTGGTGTCCTCTACAGTGGACATTTATGAAATCAATGCCCTGTTTTGTAACAAAAAGTCCTATTTTGATTAGAAAACCCATAGCATTTTCCTAAGATGTTGATTTATAACAAACAATTTGAAAATTAATCAGATTTAAATTATAATGACAATATATTATCATATTTCCATAATAGTGCTAAACATTAATGTCAGCCATTTTTTAAAGACCAAGAAGTTATTGTTGTCCTGGTGAAACCTCCAAACATTTAGTATCTTCGCAAAGCCCTGAATGTGCTCTATAAAGGACATCCTGACTTAAAACTGTGACGTGTGATGTCACAGAAACTCACTCAAATATATATATATATATATATATATATATATATATATATATATATATATATATATATATATATATATATATATATATATATATATATATATATTTGAGTGAGTTTCTGTGACATCACACGTCACAGTTTTGAGTATGTGTATATATATATATATATATATATATATATATATAAGAACAGACCAAAAAAACTGTTTTATTCTAGCTTCAGGCATTCTTTTTTTATCAACACTTGAATGTAGGTGTCAGGACACAGACGGAGGCAGAGAAACAGATGAGGTAAGTGTTGTTTATTGTAACAGAGACATGAATACTGGCAAACAGGGGATGCAGGTAAATGATGATAACTAGCACTTCAAAGTCACTTAGCTTTGTGAATATCTTGGAAGGAGGTTGGATGAAGGAGAACACGAGGAGACGAGTAACTGGAGACGAGAAAGGCATAGGAAGGCGTCGAGGGAAAACCTTGGTTAGTATCAGGTAAGGAGTCCAGGAACGTGAAACGAGACCAGACAATGGAGTGCAGGGAGAGTGTGCTTTTGTAGTGTCTTTAGCCCCGTTTCCACCACAGGAACTTTACCCAGGAACCAGGAACTGTGGGGTGGTACTCGGTGTGTTTAGACCGCAGGAACCAGGGTCTAAATGAAGTTCCGGGTAAATATTTCCCCCTCCAAACGTGCTCGCGAGGTAGGGAGGGGGAAATATATGCTCGTGCTCGTTTTCAAAGTTCAGGAACTTTCGAGGGCGGGACTTGGGCGCTGAAAATGCTGATTGGCTTCACAGGTGAAGTTGTTGGAAGGTGGTAGGTCAGTCGTGAGGTATTGGTAGAGGGACGATTTTACCTTCAGGGGGCTTCCTAGGAATGTTGGCAGTTGTACAAAGTGAGCATCCCTTGACATACCGGGAGACATCCTGAGGCATGGAGGGCCATCAATATTGTTGTTGCAGGAGCAAGAGGGTTTGTACTTTCTGGTTGTCCAGAGCCTGGAGATGTATGAGCCAAGTCCATGAGGGGCTGACAGTGCCCTGGTGGAACATAGAGAAACCCCTAAATCCCTCACTTCAATGATGAACGGGAGATCCGGGTTTAGATGCACGAGGAGCAGGGCGGATTGAAAGGCTTCTCGGAGCTGATGAAACGCTTCTTGGGCAGATGGTGTCCAGGAACACCTCATTCATGTAGTTCTGATACACAGAAGGTGAGCTAGACAGGCCATATGGCATGACCTAGTATTCATAGTGGCCTGATGGAGTGATGAAGGCATTCTTCTGCTCGTCCCCTCTGCAAATATGAACAAGGTTGTACACACTCCGCAGGTCCAGCTTGGAGAAGAAAAGAGCTCCTTGCAGCTGTTCCAAAGCTGCTGGGACCAGAGGAAGGGGATAACTGAACTTAACAGTCCGGGAGTTAAGATGATGATAATCAATGCACGGCCTCAAGCCTCCGTCCTTCTTGGCCACGAAGAAGTAGCTCGAAGCGGCAGGGGATGTTGATGGACGAATGAAGCATTGTTTGAGTGCCTCTTGCATGTACTCCGCCATGGCCTTTTGTTTCAGGATGGACAGTGGGTAGATCCTACCCTTTGGTAGGGTAGCCCCAGGCAGCAGGACGATGGCGCAGTCCCATGGCCGATGTTGCTGTAGCTGTATTACCAACCGCTTGGTGAATACATCGGCAAGTATTCTGGAGTAATCTCGACATGATGATCAGTTTCAGGACTCTGATGGAAGTGGAGAGGAGTGAAAGGACCTTGGAGTCAGGAGAGCCGCTCTGGAGAAAACAGAGGTGTTATCCAGCTAATTTCAATTATCATATAGTGTCAATGTGGGCAGATCGATAATATAGTTTAAATGTAAGTGTCCCAAACTGAGCAACCCAAAAGCCAAAGGCAACGGTGACAAGGAACCAAAACTCCATCAGGGCATGATGGAGAAAAATAAACCTTGAAAAAAAACAACCAGGCTCAGTCTTTGCGCCAGTTCTCCTCTGGCTGAAAAACAAAGAGTGTATGATTATGATTCTGGCAACATGTCAGAAGTCATATTAGATCAATAGATATTTGAACTATTTGTCGATAGAACCAATAGACTATTTGAAAGATTGGAGTCGTCATGCCGGAGACGGGATTAATGAGGATGTTGTGTCATTGACACAGCATTTACAGTAAGGAGTTTAATTGACACGGTCTCTGCAGACATTTCAGACAGTGTGCACAAGCTCCGGAGTGACTGTGGCAGAAGTGCTAGTGGAGGGCGGTTCCAGGGAAGATCACACCACCGCGACCAGGGTGATAAAGGGATCTGGTGGACGATCTTCACCTGTGTCTGTTGTGATGATCAAACAGATCTAAAGATGGAGTAGATCACCACAATCAACACCCCCAAAGCTTCACTTTCCTATAGCTCATCTTTGGTTGACATTTCATTTAGTAACATTAGGCAGTTTTGATTTAAATGTTGTTTAATGTTGGTGATCATTTTATTTTACATATGCATCTGCTTACATATCATATTGCTTGTTTCTGCTTCTTCTTCGCATGTGTTTTGATCTGAGATTCTGTACTCTTTCAGAAGATGCATAATAGCGCTCCCTACAGTATAACAGTGAAAACATGAAAAGCCATGAATTTCTGTCAATGGCAGGGAAAGAGTGAATATGTAATTTACCATAGGTTCTGACAAAATATTTACTGCTGCAGTCTATTTAAAACATTTTTGAAATGGTTTGTATGAATTATTCAATGAATCACTCACAATACTTCACCCATTTCATAACTGGAGGAATCACTGTTTTTGAAAAAATCTCTTGAGTAAATGATTCAGTGACATACATTTTTTAACAGTCAATTGTCGCCACCTAGTGGCGTAATGATGTAATTGATACAATCGCTATAGATTTAAATGCCCTGGTGTTATTTTGTCAAAGGTTTAATAGACACAACCCCACCCCCCAGAGAAATGTGAAAGGCTCACAGCTGCAATTATATTTGCACTTACAACCATCTAATCATTATTTCAACATATTTTTAATAATATGATTTATTTTGTATCTATTGACTTAGCCGATATTAATCATTGCTATACAATATTACAGTGCATATCCATCACAGTCATTAATGTTATATAGGTGGCATCAGATTGCATAAACAACACACAGTCAACAAACTAACAGCACATTTCTTACTATGAAGGGATGCTATTTATTGAGTTGGAGCTGTTGACTCTTTGTCTGGAATACCATTCTGTATTCTGATTCTCTCATGTAGTAAACTGAATGATTTAGGGCAGATGGAAGTTAAGACACTTTTGCTAACAACAACATAACAACAGCCTTTCTCACTTATGAAAACTTAAAAGTTTTTCCACATATCTAATCACAATGCATCATACAGAAACCAGCATAATCCAGGTATATAATAAACACTATGGTTACCATGGATTTTGGAGGGAAATACGGTGTCCTTTAAGACTACTTTTGTATCCACTTTTGTTTTTAATAAAGGGGAATTCCATATTTTTTGAACCTCAGAGCCCCTGTGAAGTGCAATAGTGGAAATCCCCCTGCATGCATCTGTTGTTGGGATAATTGAAGTTTCTCTATTATGTATGTAATTATGATGTTAACATCTGACTTCTACTGTATCCATGCATGTTTGCATGGATCTGATATAATATGAGATCCCAGATGACATGAATCATGTTGTTAGTCACTTCCTTTCTTCACAAAAATTCATCATAATGAAAACTCAAAGGAGACTCCCTCCTCCATTTGACTCCATGTCAAGAATAGAGTGAAGTTATGCTAAGGAGTTTTTGCTCCAATTCTTGTTGTGTTGTTAATCTTGTCTAGGTTATATATTGAAATAAATACTTAAACAGGAAGGCCATAGTTTTGAATCGATACACTAGACCTATATGATGCAAAAAGCCACTGCCAAATTCAAATCAACTACATTCAAACACACGTGACAAAAGGTACACTATATTTCCAAAAGTATTGGGACACTCCTCCAAATCATTGAATTCAGGTGTTCCAAACATTTCCATGGCCACAGGTGTATAAATCAAGCACTAGGCATGCAGACGCTTCTACAAACATTTGTGAAAGAATGGGTCGCTCTCATAGCCTGGTTTTACCAGACTCTCGTACATTTCATTTGTACATAGAGTCTGGCCACTCTCCATTGACAAGGGTTTATTTCCGCGAAGGCGGGCACCCTGTTGAGGTTTAAAACTATTGGATCTGCCTTGAGCCACTCTGGATCTGCCATAACCAATCGCTAACATTTGGTCGTAACGTATGTCATGCGCCCTTCGCCTGTTTCACTCATGGAGAAAATAAAAGTGGACATGTGCATGCCACCTCAGTAATAAAACTATAGGATAAAACCTAAAACTCGTGCATTCGGATTGTGATTTATTCACGCCACGGTGGAGAGGAGAGTTCTGTGACCGGGAACGCGGCGCTCACGCGGTCCGTAACATCATTGTATGCTGTAAATAAAATGTCATATGTTTGGTATGATAATAAATGCTGCTGTAAATAACGGACCAATTCAAATGTTTAAGTGCTTTTATTTTAATTTGTTTGAGCGGTGATGAAATATATTGCTCTTCTAAATACTTGCCAGCATTTTAAGGAAATACAAGTCTAGAAATGCATCCTAATAACAGCAAAGCAACCGTATGGTGTTCTGCAGTGGTCAAAAATGATTACAAACAGTGAATTTTGAAGTGATATATTGTTGAAAACTCAAGAGATGTGGATTCGGACAGCTGTTACATCAACACGACCTTGCGTTTGTCAAAAGCAGTCGGTAACTCGGCCGGGGATTTTTACACGGGTGGTGAGAGACGGACGGCAATAAAATAACTGACCAGTCCCTGTAACTTAAATGATGGCAATACCTTCCGACCCCACGAGAAACAGTTACCGTCCGAATAGCTTCAGCCAACTCCTTCATCACTAACGGAGCGATCTGGAAAATCAAACTTTTCCCGAATTTACCCTGTTGGAGGGCCACAACATCATGGCCACCAACAAACCCCAGCAAAGACTGTTATTGCTCCGGCTTTAACTTCTGGATATTCGGCAGCGGTGCCACAATGTAATGAATGGTGTAGTTTGCATCTTTTACCACCGCCATTACTGAACTACATCTCAAACTAGCGCTCGACATCAACGTCATCGTTCTCAGCCACTCCCTCTGTTCGCTGATTGGACCGGTAAAAATTTGTTCGGAGAAAACCTAAAACTACACAGCAGTCCCAGACGTAGTACTGAAGGAAAATGAAAATTGAGAAGTACGTAGGAGGGCAGAGCCAGGCAATCGCTATCAGGAGCTCAGTGAACTCAAGCGTGGTACCGCGAAGTTGCCATCTCTGTAATAAGTCCATTTGTGAAATTTCCTCATTACTAAATATTCTACAGTCAACTGTTAGTGGTATTATAACAAAGTGGAAGCAATTGAGAACAACAGCAACTCAGCCACGAAGTGTAAGACCACGTAAAACCACAGAGCGGGGTCAGCGCATGCTGAGGCTCACAGTGCGCAGAAGTCGCCAACTTTCTGCAAAGTCAATAGCTACAGACCTCCAAACTTCGTGTGGCCTTCAGATTAGCTCAAGAACAGTGTGTAGAAAGCTTCATGGAATGGGTTTCCATGGCCGAGCAGCTCATCCAAGCCTTACATCACAGAGTGCAGTGCAATGAAAAGCATCGGATGCAGTGTTGTTAACAAAGCACACCACCACTGGATCTAGAGCAGTGGAGACGTGTTCTCTGGAGTGACCAATCACGCTTCTCTGTCTGGCAATCTGATGGATGAGTCTGGGTTTGGGGGGTTCCAGGAGAACCGTACTTGCCTGACTGCATTGTGCCAAGTGTAAAGTTTGGTGAAGGATGATTATGGCGTGGGGTTGTTTTTTAGGAGTTGGGCTGGGCCCTTTAGCTCCAGTGAAATTGACTGTTAATGCTTTAGGATACCAAGACATTTTGAACAATTTATTGCCTTTGACTTTGTGGGAACAGTTTGGGAATGGCCCGTTTCTGTTCTAACATGACTGCGCACTAGTGCACAAAGCAAGGTCCATAAAGACATGGATGAGCAAGTTTGGTGTGGAGGAACTTGACTGACCTGAACCCGATAGAACAACTTTGGGATGAATTAGAGCGGGGATGCAAGCCAGGCCTTCTCGTCCAACATCAGTGCCTGACCTGAAGAATGGTGAAAAATTTCCATAAACACACATCTAAACCTTGTAGAAAGCCTTCCCAGAAGAGTTGAACCCTAACCCTAACCAAATGGTTGAATTAATAATTAAATGATTGACTTATAATGACAGCTCATTGTTGTGGCCTCCTGGCACAACACTCGCACAATCAAATTCAAAGACCTGAACATGTATACAGGTCCTTCTAAAAAAATTAGCATATTGCGATAAAGTTCATTATTTATGTAATGATAAAAATTAAACTTTCATATATTTTAGATTCATACTGAAATATTTCAGGTCTTTTATTGTTTTAATACTGATGATTTTGACATACAGCTCATGAAAACCCAAAATTCCTATCTCAAAAAAGTAGCATATCATGAAAAGGTGTGCAAAGAATCTAAAATATATTAAAGTTTAATTTTTATCATGACATTATGGAAAATAATGAACTTTATCACAATATGCTAATTTTTTGAGAAGGACCTGTAATATCATTAAACTATGTCTTTTTTTCTTCTTCTCCAGAGTCAACAGAGCTCAGACTGAACATAGTAGAATAAGGAATCAGTAAAACTGGTCAATCATTACTTTCTGGATCTCTGCCGATATCAAAACAAGTGAAGGGGTTGAATTCTCGGAAAATAGTGGTCATAATGTGAAAACATTTTATCATTATTAGTGCGTCAGAAATGTCACTGACTTTAAGGATGTGGAAAGAAAGACACAATGATTATAAACAATTAGTGTTTTCTGTGACTTCCCACTTTGAGTCAGTATTTGGACAATAACCCATCTTAATATAAACTGTTGTGTTTTGTGATAAAGTATGTGTATCCTGTTTGATAAGAGTCAGAGCATAAAGCGAAGGAATATTTTTTATTCCCCTTCTGAAAGATTGGTACGGGTCATGTGAGCATGTGATTTGATTTATGTTTCTTCTTTATCCTTCATGTTTTCAAAGCTCTGATAGATTGTAGAAGGACTGCAACATTTCTGAGTTTGTGTCCCGTATCAGATTTCATTAGGAAAGCCCCCCACTGGAAACATGACTGGGAATTATTTGGAAAGTTTAATCAATTTTCTATATACACATAATCTTAAAAGAACCACCCTTTGGATGTCAAACTGGTTTAATAATGCTTGGAAGAGAAACTGTCCTGCCCTGACCATCCAGGAATGCCCATGAGCCCTCTAGGCAGACTGGAAAAGAAACAATGGCACTATTATATCATATCCGTTTAATTTAGTTATGAGGGACATGATGGTAAACCAGGACAGGTGGTTTTAATAGAAGCATCCCACGGGATTTTTGTGGACTGAAGACAAGAGATGGAAGGAACAGGGAATATGCAGGACATGAATGCAGGGAAGATTCTAGCGCGCACATACACACACACACACACACACACGCACACACACACTTCCATCTGAACATCTCCATTCAATTCATAATCAACTTAAGCACACTCTCACCCCTTGAGCAAGTAGGCAGACATCTAACAACTAAAGTCACCCAAAACACCCTAGCTACTATCAATAATACAAATTAAAAATATCTTGGCGGCTATCCTAGTAAACAGTTAGTTATGGCTTGAGTGAACGTAGCCAGCCGAGAAAGACAACGCATGTGTATAGAATGTATCAGTATATTGGATCCGTGCATTGTCTTAAAGTGACAGTGGTCTAATATTTGTGCTGCTGTTTGTAATGTTAATCAAATTAAAAAAAAAAGGACAAAGAAAAATCACTGCTCTTGACTGAATAACTTTAGGGATGAATCTGTTTAATTTATTTTACATTTGATTGTTTTTCTTTTCTCTATCTAAAAATTAATGTTACTTGTCTTTAAAGGTGCCCTAGAATGAGTTCTCTGATATCTACATAGAGGGTATGGGGCTTATTTAAGGGTAAAAACTGTCCAGATACGGTTTTACAGGTCCATTTACAACCCTAGAAATTGTCCCTCGGATGTAATGCTCTGTTTTTGCCTTATTTGGAAGGGTCATGAATATTAATGTTGAGCTCTGCTCTGATTGGCTTATTTCAGCAGCTCACACAAGTGCAGTTTTTAAGCAAAGCGGCTCGTGAGTCTTGACAGGACACAGACGGACTGAATGACACTTTAAGCAGAACATCTCAAATGGAGATTGATAAAATGCAGCTTACTTGTTTATTGGTGTTTTCAGATCATCCGCTCGCGTGCATATGGTTGCCAGATTGCACGTTTAGGTAAAACACCAGATAGTATACGTGTTCTTTTCACAGAAAAGCTCTGTTTGGGGGATTTAAATTACTGAAATCTGGCAACCGGAAGCACGCACACTCGAACGCTGCTCTTTTTCCCCCGACAAAACCAAAAACAGTGCTTATTGTTAAGTTTTTATTTTTTACACTACATTTAAGACTTGTCTTTTTTCGCCAACGATATTGCATGTTTATATAACGTTAGTCACAATGTAGGCTACGCAGTGACTGATGTACTCGGAAATACATCATATTCAGTTCTCAAAAATATAAATATATACAGTATTTTTTTACAAAATTAAAATACGCGTGAACGATCTGTAAGCAACTAAACTAATGTTGTATGACATACGTATCTACAGTTGTATTTTGTGATACTAAAATATTATCCTTTGTCATTAGACACACTATTTAGTTTTGTATGGTCCTTGGAGTTTCCTATTGTTACTGTACTAGCACCTTGCAACATCTAGACAATGCGGTCTCTCTAAGAAATGTACAATTTAATTGTTTAAACAGTCAATAAGTGGCTAAATTACTACTTACTGCTTGCAGGAATACAGTTGGAATTGCCCCTTTCTTCAGTTTAAGACGCTGAGCGAAGCTTGCTTGATATTGTCCCAGGTTAGAAAAACTGTCCACGATGAAATGGGCCGAGCAAATGAACGATTTTGAATTAAATGGTTGCGGTATCCGATTATAAACATAAACATGACATTTGCCTATTTTTCCCTGGTGTTTTTCATGCATGAGATTTACATATGAAGGAGGAGGCAATGGTGTTTGAGACTCACAGTGTGTGATGTCCATCTACTGAACTCTTATTATTTCACTATGGCGAGGTTAATTCAATCTTTCATTCTAAGGCACCTTTATTAATATTTTAAATTGATATTAGTCAGGCTTGTAGTTTTAGCTGTGGTATCAAAACTAAAATAGAGAATTGTGAATTTTTAGTTTTCAGATTAATTGCTGGAAAAAATATTTATGAAATTTTCATCAAGTCTCCATTGGCAGGTGTGACAAAAAGTTTGCTTTAGGCCCTGACTGCACATTCACATGAAATAGCTTAATTCTGCTTTGACAAACATTTTGATAACCTCTGGCCTGAAGCACCTGAACATCTGAGTAACTAACTATGAAGATAGGAACAACTCCTCATGTAATCAGTTTGAGTGCTTCACAATCATCTCATCTATTATTCCTCTTTCTAAAAACATCATGTTTTGAGGACATAAATCGCTGCGTTAATCAGCGTCTATCATTTCAAGCTTTTCAACCTCCACTGGTTTCCATCATTAGGGGCAATTAATGCAATCACCAATCAAAACAATTGTAAGTTAATCAGCTAGACACATTATCATCCCTGTTGGCATAATCATAACGGTTATTTGAAGGACAGCTATATGCTGTCATGAGGAAAGCCATGCAAAAAGGCATTTCATGATTGATGCATGAAAAACTTTTTTTTTTAAAAACTCTCACGTCATCTTTTAAACATGTTGAATTTATTATCCTTTTTTTTTGTCTCAGGCTCTTTATGGCTGTAAGGAAATAACGCTCAGGCTCTGCTGGGGTTTCGTGGAAAACATTTTAACAACAAACCTTTTTTTGTTGCAAAATCAACTGAATCAAATATTATTTACTGGCAAATCTCTTTTTCTTTGAAGTAGATGGCAAGAAAAAAGCCTGTAATATCCAAAGAACAATAACAGTGTTTGTGAAATTTCCTAATAAATATATTTTGAATTACTATATGAAAAAAATATATGAAACCAGGGGAAAACAAATAAAAAAATACAAAAGGAACTGCCGCAGAATAAGCAAAATAATACAAAGAGACAAAAGCATGAGTGTAAAGTCAGGTCTTCAGTCCACGTGTGCAAGACAGTGTCTATAGAGGGCGCTCTTGCAGGTTGTGAGGCAAATCGCCAGTCTTTGAGTCTTTTTGAGGGTTTAAATCCATTTGATTCCTCTGGGTTCATCTGTTTGTGCTGTTGGATTTCAGTGATGGCCATTTCAGCTTCACATTTCATCCATTTCAAGTTGAGCTTCTGGTCACTGCAAGATAAAATGTTGATTGAACACATGACCATAACGTAAAATACAATTCTCTACACTGAATTTTTTTTTGTTGGATTAACTTAAAAAAGTAAGTAACCTTGTTGCCTTAAAATTTTGAGTTTATTGAAATTAAAAATTTGAGTTGATACAATGAACGAAATTTGTTTAATAAATAGAACCTCAAAATATTATTGTATCTGAACCACATACAAAATGTGATAAATCATGAAAATAGCACTATTTGGCATGTTTCACTGCATCATCAGAAATAAAACACACACAATTACCCAATATGCTTACAAAATCGTTTAATTATATTTTAATTAAGGTTGTCGAATCTCAAAAAAATGTTCATTGTATTAACTCAAAATTTTAATTTCAATGAACTCAAAATTTTAAGGCAACCAGTTAACTTTTTTTCTAAATAATTTTTTACAGTGTAGCAGCGACTCTTTTCCAACGAATCTGATTTTCAAATAAATCTGTTCAGTGAATGATTCAATAGTTGCCTCTCAATCAGCACCCAAGCTCCTGAGCTTGGTTAATCAGTATATTGTGTACATGAATCCAGGCACTGGTAAGGACCCTGGTTAACTACACAATGGGACATGGATTCATCAATTTCCGGTGACATGACTATGTACAATTCTATAGCTTTTTATGCTGATTAAAGAGTTAGTTCAACCAAAAATTTCATAAAGAGGTCGTAAAACTAATCCATATGAATTGAGTGGTTTAGTCCAAATTTTCTGAAAAGAATTGATCGCTTTATATGATGAAAAGATTTAATCTACTGTATATAAATTGATCAGCAACAGAAGCTCAAACGAACATGCGTAACAAGAATGAACCTCATTGGTTCTTGCAGAAGCTAAACCGTGCTGTGTAACATGAGAATGAACCTCACTGGTTCTTGCTTTCAACATTGACACTATATGATAATCAAAATTTGCTGGATAACATCACAGTTTTCTCCAGAGCGACTGTACAGCCAAATCAAATTCTCTTGCATTATCTTCCTGTTAAGACTGTGAAGCTACTGTGAAACAATTGGACTTGTAAAAAGTGCTATATAAATAAAGGTGACTTGACTTGACTTGAGGAAGCTCCCTGTATCCCTGAAGATGGTAGGAACAAGCCAAGGGTGAGGAGTCGGGGTTGTGGAGTGATGCTGAAAACTGTCGAAGAATGTAGGTGAGTCAGCTGAGTATATATAGAGGCTTCCTCTCATGCTGATAGGATAGACGTGGTTATTGTTGATAAAGAGTTAATAGGATTGATTATTTGAACATGCTTCTCCAGAACTTTAATGAAACATCATTTCACAAGTTCACACATACAAATAAGTCATAAAGAATTAATGGAATGCATATTTGGTGTGCTGTCCGAAGAGTGGACTCCAAGCTCTGTATTTGTAGCAGCCAGAAAAAGATGTTGATACCCCCAGAAGTTGCAGAGCATGAAGCTGATGGTGTGCCAATCGAAGGGAGATGGTTAGTCACTGGATCGGGAGGGCTTCTTTTGTCATCGTCTGAGATTTTGATGGTCGTGGCATCAGAAGGGTGAGCCTCGCAGCTGGGGATCGTAGCACATGAGCGAGCTCCTATGGGGGCAGAGGCGATAGCACTGCTGGGGCAGAGGAAACAACTTGTGTTCCTAACTTGCTTACAACTACCTAATGAGCTAGTTGTACGAATAATTGGGCTCTTGCAGGAGTGGATGAGATAACACTGCTATGGCAGTGGAGCGAGTTTGGACGGAGTAATGGAGCTCCTTTGGGAGCCGAGTTGATGACACTGCTGTGGCAGTGGAGACAAGATATAATCAACTTGTTTTCCAACTAGCAGGTGAACCAGTTGGACGTAAAACTGAGCTCCAGCGGGAGTATGCAGTAAACACTGCTGCGGCAAGTTAAACGGAAAAGGAAACTCCTGCGAGAGCTAAGTTGGTAGCACTTTGGGTGGTGACACTGGGCTTCTGTTGGAGCAGAGGAGATAACATTGCTGCGGGAGTGAAAGCCAGTTGGATGGAGAAACGGAGGTTTTGTTGGAGCAGAGGAGATAACATTGCTGCGGGAGTGAAAGCCAGTTGGATGGAGAAACGCAGGTTTGGTTGGAGCAGAGGAGATAACATTGCTGCGGGAGTGAAAGCCAGTTGGATGGAGAAACGGAGGTTTGGTTGGAGCAGAGGGAGAGGAGACATGAGATGAAAGGGCAGACATGCGGGATGATGTGCATCCAAAGTTTAAGTGGCAGAGCAAAGAAAGTATAGAACAATATCTAGGAGGGTGGATAGACCAGAATTATGTTGTCAATTCTTTTCCTTGGAAAGTGATGCCTGGAAGTTAACTTTATCCAAGTTAATGCCCAGAAATTCAATGGACATGGCTGGACCCATGGTTTTGTCTTTCAGCGAAGACCTTTTGGACTGTGAGAAGATGCACAGCTATGATGGAGTCGGGCGGTGAAATGATTAGGAAATCCTCTAGCAAGTGAATTATATAGGGAATTGAGTAGCTTCATATGGCAAGTCATCTTGGGGCTGATTTTACAGCCAATGGTTAAACGGACAGCAAAGTATAACTTCCCGTGTATAACGTAACGACTCAGACGTGTAGTAGAAAACAACCGTAATTTATTATAGCAGCACAGACTGAATAAATGGTAGAAGGCGAGTGAAACAGAAAAAGCAAAAGTACGATGGAGTGATGTGATGGTCGCAGGATTCCTTCTTCGCAGATGATGAGATTGTGGATGATGGAGATGGGGAAGGAGCGAGAGCACACACCTCGAGGAGACACTGGAGAGTTGGGAGGTAAGTTATACACAAGGAAGGCACACATAGGAGAGGACCGGGGATAAGAGAACTTGAACTTGGAGAATACGTAGAATTGTCGTTTGTGAAAAATAATACTAATAAGCCGTCCTAGCTCGAAATGACACCAGACAATAATGACGCTTGAGGTGTGTGCTTAAATACTGTGACTGGATGAATAATTAATACTCCGGAGTAGGCATTCTTTGTGATTAGTTGGTGACAGAGCCTGGAATGTCATACATACGCAACATACGCCAAATAAATGCCATGAAACTGGGTGGCTGGGCATCACTATAAATGCAGAAGTGATGTCGACTTTGCCGAGCCAAGCCTCATGAGCCACGTCTTTAATTAAGGTTATAGCTTGGTCAATGTTGAGGTAATGAAGAGAAAATTCTTCAAGCGAGATTAGGCTGTTTATGCTTGGAAACAGGGAGTTGTGCGGGGCTGAGAGATTGATTATTAAGCGTTTTTACCTGAAAATTTGCTGGTAGCCAGTCCAATGGGGCTAATACGGAAAACTCTAAAAGGGGGAGTGTTAAAAGGACTGATCATAAAGCCTGATTCGATTTATTTTTTAACTAGAATATTAACTGTATAAGGCTCAGCGAGCGTGGACAGGAGAATCACATATGACATATGATACTTTGAGCGGGGAGACTTTTAACGCCATATTTGAAACCGTGCTTGAAACCAGACAGTAAAGTTAGTGTTAGGGTGGTGAGACAATTCAGTAGAATAACAAGAAATATTCACAGGAGTCGCCAGGTAATCTTTTTATAGGGCACATTGTGCGGGTATGAGCGTCACCACAATAGCTGCAAATGTGCAGGTAACAACAGCTCTGCCGTGAGCATCCTCCTCAGTTAAAGTAGTAGATTTTGTATGTGGCAGGGGAGAATTGAAGGGCTTATCAAGGGACAAGGGGTGGTGGAATGAGAAAAGGATCTGCAGACCTGCACAGGAGATGTTACGGAAGCCTAGGAACACTGTTGTGTAACTCTGTGTCAAAGGTGCCCCAGTAAGGGCACTGGTTCCTTTGGGCAACGCGGACAGTGCATTTGGCTGAGAACAGCTTATGGTAAGTGTAGAAGTGGGTACCTCCGTACAATGCGAGTTCTGCAGTTATCGCAAGATAATCCTGTGGGGAAGTGCAGCGGAAATGATTTCACTGTAACGGCTGAAAGCAAAAGAAAATTCGGAAAAGGAAAGAATGCGGGATGAATTAAGTGCTGTGTTTTTGAGGGTGACAGCAAAATCACTGCAGTTAATTTGGTTATTTGAGACAGAGGGAGGAAGTAAAGATAGAAGGAAAGAAACCTTTATGTCTGCACTTGTGAGGATCTGTGCTCTGAAGTTGCTGGCAATGGGGCGGTTCCATGGCTGTGATGTTCGGTGGGATGGGCATCGCCATTGCGGGACAAAAAGTAAAAGGATAATGGGTAAAGGCTTGGGGAAAGGTGTTAGGAGGAAGAAAGGCTGGGGCAGAGGCCACTTTCGGAGGCAACCTCACGCTTGGGTTGGCCCTAGGAAAGGGAGGAACGGGAAAAGGGGAGAAGTTGGGGATAAAAATAGGGGGTCTGGGCCTGCGTCGCTAGTGGAGGCAGCCTTGCACTAGAGTCTGATGGCAGGGCTGCAGGCCATGGACAAGAGAAAGGGTTGATAGCTGAGCCTGCAGAGGTGTATTCACACTGAATAGCAGCCTGTGTCGATGGAAGCTGGCATTGTGACGTGAGGCACAGCGCTGGAGAAAGCTGCTGCTGTGGCCTGATGCTCGCGGAAGAACCGGTCCTGCGAAGGAGGGAGAAAGTATTTTATGGGAGCATGAGTTTAGGGCCTTGTGATTATTCGATCTGTTCGCAGCTGTGGAAGGTGGAGTGGATTTTGAAGATGGGAAAGCTGCTTGGAGTTAAACATACAGGTTGTACAGTTGTGTTTTGTTCATCCTCCTAGAAAAATGAACGCCAGCGTTGATTAGCACTTGTCTTAACCCCAACAATGTCCATTTTTCTATTGCCGGAATCATGGGTTGTGCTGAGGTTTAGAGGGATGCTGGAGACGGTGGTGGATGTCTTCATGGTGGAGACGAAGCCTCGGGGTACGGGAGGTGGTGCAGCTGGGCTGAGGACCACACGCTGTTGCTGGAGGTTTGGTTGAAGTGTCCTGTTGAGCATGGGTGCTCCTTGCTTCAGTGGGATGCAGCAGAGTTTCCTAGGCAACGTCACTAGACAGAAAAAGTTAAATCTCTGTGTGGCGAGGTGGATGAGCGAGAGACATGGGAGGAGCGAGCGAG
The DNA here is from genome assembly GCF_024679245.1 of Pseudorasbora parva. Lineage (NCBI taxonomy): Eukaryota > Metazoa > Chordata > Actinopteri > Cypriniformes > Gobionidae > Pseudorasbora > Pseudorasbora parva. Next base: position 6,612,669 of record NC_090184.1, read on the forward strand.
TACATGGCGTGAGTGCAAATGACTGTCACCTGCAAACCACACCGGTCTCGAGTCCTCTCATGAGGGAGCTCGAAGGTATATATAAAGACGAGCGACTCCAGTGAAGGACGAGAGAGGAGCAGGGGTCCGTTCTTTTTACCTCGCTTAATACTTCTGAGATGATTTGAAAGATCCCAGGGCCCGTATTTATCAAACATCTTAGAATTACTCACAAGAACACTGCTAAGAATTGACTTAAAAGTAAAAAAAAATTATTGGCTCAAAGCTGCGCTTAAAAGTTAGTTATCAAGCATCCCAATCATACTTTAAGTAAAGTGTAAGACTCAATCTTAAGTGTCAGTCTCAGAGTTGATTTACAACACTTTGCTGTGTCACAAACGGGATTTTGGATGATGTCATAGGCATGAACCAATCACTGAGTAGATGTCCTTATTTAAGAATATTCTCAGAAAAATTCACATTGAATGGTGAATTTCCTAAGAGGAGTTTACATTCAATACACATTTGACAATAAAGAGTTTTCAAGAGAATACATTATAATATACACATTTTAAATGAAAGATAAGCATGTTTTCATCCATGTCTTAATTAAAAAATTTAAACTAGTGTGCTGTTAACTGACCTGCCTATAGCCTATTATAATCAGCCACCATGGGTTCCAAAAGAAAACCGAAATGGCAGGAGGAAGAAGCAATCGCTACTGCTTGCTGAATTTCTTGAACAGAATTTTTTTTATTTATTTATAAAACCCAACAATAACCAGCGCTGAAAAAGATGATGTCTGCTCTGTCCAAACGATACCTTTTGATTAACTGCTCGTTGTCAAACATTTCGAACACATTCTCCCTCTATTAAAAAATTTGGGCACGTATCTGTCTCCTCAGCGCCATCACAAGCCCCTACTGGCAACTCCTAACCACTTGAGAGACCTCTCGAGCTGTCTTAAATAACTGGGAGAGTAAGAGTGATTCTTAGCTCTTAGAAATTTGATAACTTGCTTTTATACTTAAGTTTGAAAGTAGGAGTAAATTTCATGAATTCTCAGCACTTAAGACTAAAATAGCACTTTGAGAAGCTTGATAAATACGGGCCCAGATCTTCTAATCATGATAACTGATCTCTGGCTAATTTGCAGATTGGATTAAAAGGTCTGTATAAATTTATCTAAGATCACTGCGCATTCCTGCGTTCACTGAAGAAGGCAGATGCATCGATACTCAAAACCACGATCAGCAATGCAGCGATTGGCTGGCCTCAAGACAAAGTAATGACATCATATAATTAAATTAAGCCACCTGGCAAAAAACTTGATTTCTGGACCTTTATAAGGAAACAGCCAACTGACCAAACCAATATAAAAGTTATAGGCTAATAGATAAATGATAAATGTTTTTTAACATGATTCCCAATGATTTATATTAATGATTTTATAGTATTTGTACACCTTTACATTTTTATTTCAATGTTGTAATTAGCAATTCATTACATTTTTGAAATCAATTTGAAGTAGATTTTATTACGTGACAGTATTAATTAAAGTTTCTTAAGGGTCTAAAAGTTTCTTCATCAAGCCATCCCATAATATCCATCATCACTCAAATGAATGCACGGCTCAGAGTAACATTACTGCATGTGTGTAAGACTCCAATACAACTATAAAGTTGTATTGGATGCGGATAGGATAGACGTGGTAATTGCTGATGAGGATTGATTATTTGAACGTGCTCCTCCCTAACTTTGTTAATAAAACATCATTCATGATTGTTAACAGAGCGAACATTCCAGTGCACTGAAATGGTTTTGCAATTGAGATGTCCCTTTAATTGGAGACTCCCTGATCAGTGCCCTGACAACTGAAAAGCTGACTTAAGGTCCTTTCACACCGGACGCGTAACGAAAAAGCGTAATGAATAAGTGAATATTTTGCATGCGAATATTTTGCGTCAAAACCATTCACATCAGCCGCGACATGAATTTGCGACGTTTCAGAGCTCCAACATTCAAAAACATTTGCGGCGACAGCTGAGAAAACACAGGCACTTCATCATTCAGTGAAGACGAGCTTTTCGTTTTATTTAAAGGACCGAGAAGAAGGTTTTGGGTGCAGCCAGTCTTAAAGAACAGAGAGTCTGAAGGGGAGGATGCTAATCTTGTACAGGAGCTAAAACTTTATCGTGGCCGGTTCAGCACTTACTTTATAAAGTCTGTGGGACAATTTGAGGATCTCCTCCAGCGGCAGCTTTGTCTCAGTTTGACGAGACAAACCGCGCACTTCAGGGAATCAATCGATCCGAGCATGTTTCCAGTCGAGTCACAATGTAAATATTTCAGTGCCACAGACGTACTGATGGCAACACGTTCACTTTCCATAATCGCGGACACAATGTTCAGAAAAAAAATCAACTATTTATAAAAGGTTATAAGTTATTGCTGTCTGTAGCATACAGTGGGCAAACAGCTTACAGTTGTAATCTCATGAGAAATGCCATGCCTGGCAAAGGTTAAAGCTACACTGTGTAACTTTTTTAGTTTATTCTTAGCTAAAATCACTTAGTTCTTTCAAAAATATATGTGCTCATTAATGTATATTTACTTCTTTCAAGTAATAAAGTATTCTCGTAATTTTATAATATACCATTGAAAATACATAAGTGTTGAGGGTTCGGATGGCAGTCGCCATGTTGCTCCTCCATCTTGAAAGTACATTTGCCAAAGAGGGACATACCCGTAAATTCAAGCTTCGCTTTTCGCGTTTTTACACTCGATGGCACTGTGTCGAATGTGAAGAGGAGGATTGCTTGAGGCTGCTATATGATGATGGAGGATCACTCTTAAAGGGGGGGTGAAATGCTGTTTCATGCATACTGATCTTTTTACACTGTTAAAGACTTGGAATCCCATACTAAACATAGACAAAGTTTCAAAAGTTAAGGTGGACGTTTGATGGGAGTATTTCTTTGTCAAAAATACTACTTCCGGTTAGTCATAAGTTTCGGCAAGTTTTTTGAGATCATGCGTTACCATTGACGTTAGTGGGGGCGGAATTTCCTTGTATGGGCCTTACGGACAATTCTACCGGAAGCGCGTGAGAGAGAGCGAAAGCAACAGGCTACGCCCATCAAAGCGCTGGCTTGTAGGATGCTAAACAGGTGATATAACCAGTAGCTACTGACTTACCCACTGATAGGCCGGCGGTCGATCTGTATTAGCACTTTCCTCACGCGACGGGCGAATCACTTTCCTCACAGAGCGACTCACTTTCCTCACGCGGCAGGCGAATCACTTTCCTCACTGAGCGAATCACTTTCCTCACCGAGCGACTCACTTTCCTCACGCGGCGGGCGAATCACTTTCCTCACTGAGCGAATCACTTTCCTCACAGAGCGAATCACTTTCCTCACAGAGCGACTCACTTTCCTCACGCGGCGGGCGAATCACTTTCCTCACTGAGCGAATCACTTTCCTCACTGAGCGAATCACTTTCCTCACAGAGCGACTCACTTTCCTCACTGCAGCGCGCTGCTGCACACGTCATTATTTAGCTCCACTCACACGACACGCCCCCACCCGCTCGGCTTTTTTCGGAAAGACTCGGAACAGCGCATCTTTCTTATATAATTATAAAAAAAATAAAGACTTTTCGGAGATATGCAGGATGCAATGCTACTCTATAGGTACTCAAGATTGACATGACACTGACTGAAACTGAGTGTTTCACCCCCCCTTTAAGCCCCTTTCACACTGCACGTCGGACCCGCAATATTCCCGGAACATTGCCGGGTCGCCTTCTGTGTGAAAGCAACCACGTCCCGGCATTGATTACCGAATTCGACTCGGGTCGGGGACCTAGTAACATTGCGGAATATGTATCAGAGTCGCCAAGGAAGCGGAAAAGAGAATTAAGACGGCAACGCAACGGGCAAATCAACAAGACAAAAGTAAATATGGGAGTGGCCTTTCCAAGATGGAAAGAGCTCATGAGGAGAAACAATTTTAAAAAGAACGCTGGCGTTGCCTGCTTTCTTTTCGACAGGTAATATTAATTCAGCCTATTTGTGTATATTGGAAGTTTTATTGTTGCTTGGCTAATTATATCATGGTGTGCTGTGCATAACACTAGAACGACGTCTAGGATAGTTTTCCTCGCGTCAATGATGAAAAAGTATTGTTTACCTTATAACATAAATCCGTGTTCTATGACGGATAACATTAGATTAATATTTTAATTGCATTATAATCTGTTTGCCTTACGCTAGGGATGTCGTACAATATACAGAATAACGATAGCACTGATAAAAGTTACTTTACTAAGATTAGCTTGCATTCGTCTGGGAACCTGATAACTGATGTTAGCAATGAACTGGTTAAAAATAACGAAAACGTAAAACTATTATTCATTTTACAAAGATTAATTTGATCATAGATCATTTGGTAAATTAAATAACTGCAAATTATAATAGTTTTCAAAAATTACCTCATCACTTGAGTTGACGCAACACTCACCGAAGAGGTCGAACTGAAAGCCATGACTAAATCGGCCACCGTAGGAGTTGAAACGAAATCGAAATTGAGAGGAGCAGAATCTATTATTCACTGGATGGTCATATACCTTTTCACCACTAGATGGGAGAAAATATCACACAGTGTAGCTTTAAAGTTGACTGAATAGCTCATGACATCAACTGGACATTTCGTCACCTTTGTTTCCTTTTATGTGATTGGTTGAAGCCGTTTTTGTCGCCGCTAGAGTAAAAAAAAAAAATCGTCATCGAAACGAAAAAAATAAATGTTGTTTTTTCGCCTCAGCACATTCACGTTTGGTGTGGAAGTGCTTATTACACAAACAGCTGATCGGAGAAAAAAAAACATTGCGCGAATTATTCGCACGTCAAAATCGCGTCCAGTGTGACAGGGCCTTAAGACGCGTACCAAATGTCTTGCTCACTAAAAACAGGATTGTTTTGTTCCTGAATGTTTGTTTTTTATTTAAATGACTTGATTTAAATGAGTTGTCGTCACCTACTGGTGTAAAAATACAATTTGCAGAATGAGATACTGAAAAAAGTTCACTAATGTTTTAAAAAATCTTGTATGATCACCAAGGCTGCATTTATTTGATCAAAATGCAGTAAAAATGGGAATATCATGAAATATTATTATAATTTAAAATAACTATTTTTATATATTTTAAAATGTAATTTACGCATGTGATGTAAAGATGAATTTTCAGCATTATTACTCTAGGTGACACATTCAGAAATCATTCTAATATGCTGATTTGTGGTTCAAGCAACATTTTTTATAATCAGTGTTGAAAAAAAAAATCTTTGATGAAAAAGAATCTTTGATGAACAGAGAGTTCAAAAGAACAGCATTTGTTTGGTATTTTGTAACATCATAAATGTCTGTCACTTTTGATCAATTAAATTAATCCTTGTTGAATAAAAAGGATTAATTAAAAAAAAAAACTCTTCCTCCTCTATTTCTCTTTTCTTCTTTCCTTTTCTGTTTTTTGCTACTCTGAGTAGGCTAGTATACAAATCTTGGTATTTAGGGCACGTTTTGCGTTTCTTTGCCTCTTCTTGACGGATCGCTTCCTGTACTCCTGAGTTGTAAGTCGCTTTGGATAAAAGCGTCTGCTAAATGCATAAATGTAAATGTAAATGTAAAAATATATTTCTGACACCCAAACCTTTGCACTCTTGCTCATGTGATGTTGCTTAAATACACAGTGAAACATCCTCTAAAGTTTTAAGTGGTCAGACACAATTATCCAATAGTGTTTTTTATGAATCATAAGTATTACCAATACCTAAGTGATCCAGATCCAAAATGACAAGCATATAATTATGCTCTTCAGAGTGATTAGGCAAATAATTACACTTCATCCCTCTGCGTGGTCAATGAGACGGTTACTACAGCAACACTAATTGCTCACATTGCACAGCACTAAAGGCGCTGATCGAACTGTGTGGGCTGCGAGTAAACATCATTTAACACAACAAGTTAGCTTTGAAAAGAAAACCTAAATGGACTAATCAATGTTAATGAAAATTCTAAATGACTTTGATGAGCTCTTCTAATTTGTTGAGCGCTAGATAAAGCAAAGGGAGGTTTAAAGCCAACTGTTCTGTTTCGGCTCTGGAACTTCAAGCTAATCAAATGAAGCAACAGACAGGATTTTGATTCGTAAACTAGAATTTGGTGACTGCGGGTCACACACCTGGTGGTCAGGTGCGCCGTGAGAGGGCGCTGTCGCCCCCGTGTGGCTGAGAGCGGGAAATCTGCTGGGCTGACCTCGCAACGTCACTGTGATGGTGGTAGGAGCTTTCAGCCCTGCGGACGACACACACATTACAGGCATGTCCTACTTAAAAAAAATAAGACAGAAATATATTTACCTTTTCTTTTCCCTAAAAATTATTATCACAAGTTGTTTGGAAACATATGTATCGTGGAATATTTAAATACAAATCATTAGGTGATGGAGGCATATCTATTATACATGCAAACATGTTATTCTGTGTTACTTATTCATAAAAATGTAATACAACCTGTTATGTTTTGTCCATAATTTATAATGTGATAAATTAGATTTACCATTTACCATATTTAGCAAGTAGCCTAATGAATAAATTAATGTTTTATGCTGCAGGTGAATGAATCATATATAGTGGGTACGGAAAGTATTCAGACCCCCTTACATTTGTCACACTTTGTTATATTGCAACCATATGCTAAAATCATTTAAGTTCATTGTTTTTCTCATCAGTTTACACAAAGCACCCCATATTGAAAAAAAAAAGATTTGTTGACATTTTTGCAGATTAATTAAAAACGAAAAACTGAAAGATCACATGGTCAATCAAATGAGAATCATGAGGTCAAAGGAGCTGCCTGAAGAGCTCAGAGACAGAATGATGGCAAGGCACAGATCTGGCCACGGTTACAAAAAATATTCTGCTGCACTTCCTAAGAGCACAGTGGCCTCCATAATCCTTAAAGGGGGGTGAAACACTCAGTTTCAGTCAATCTCATGTCAATCTTGAGTACCTATAGAGTAGTATTGCATCCTTCATATCTCCGAAAAGTCTTTAGTTTCATTATATTTGTAAAAGAAATATGGGCTGTACCGAGTCTTTCCGAAAAAAAACGAGCGCCTGGAGGCGTATCGTGTGGGCGGAGCTAAAGAATGACGAATGTGCAAAGCGGTGACGTCCTCAAGCGTGGAGAAACCCTTGCTATTGATCTCAGCTAATAGATATGATCCAGAATCTAATTCGGAGGCTGAAATAGAAACAGCAACAGCAGGACGTCCGTCTCTGTGGTATGTACTCTATTTAGTGGCCTGTCAACATTTGTGTGTCTTTACTCGCAGTTTATGAGGACATGATTCGGTTTATGGACTATTGTATGCGACTAGACCTTAGCAGTAGCAAGCAAAACGGTTTTGCACGTCAGACTAGTGTAACGTTATACAGAACAACAATGGAGTAACCGTTAGCGCATTTGAATGACGAAGCACGCGATCATGTCGTTTACTGATGTTTACTCACGCGACGATAGCCGACAGCACAGACATTTGAAGCAGTTTTACTCACCGGCTGCTTCCAAAGCAGGACCGAACCTTTATCGCTGGGACCGCTCCGTCAAAAACACACTTCTTTGGTATGATTTGGTGAAGTCCTGTGACAGCAGTGGCGTGGAAATCCACTTTGAGACGCGACTGAAGCGATGTTGTGAAGCTTCCCGTCATTTCTGCGTTCAAATCGGTTCAAATGCAGCGCTGCCTTCCCGGAATGCTGTGCTGAAGCGTTTAAGTCGGTCGACGTCACCCATAGGAATAAACTGGAGCGCGGCACGGACCATAGGGCGCTTCAGAAGTGTTCACGGAGGACTGGATCTGCACCTGAGAGACTGTTTACGGCGTGCATTTCCTCTCTCTCGCTCTTGTCACGTGCGCGCACCCTACCGGGAGAAGAGCTCGCACGGCCCATACAAGGACCTTCCGATCTATTAACGTCAAGTGGAGCCATACTAAAAAAAAACTCTCCGAAACTTGTGAGAAACCGGAAGGAGTATTTTTGACACAGAAATACTCTATCAAACGTCCAACAATAGTTTTTGAAACTTTGTCTATGTTTAGGATGGGAATCCAAGTCTTAAACGGTGTAAAAAGCTCAGTATGCATGAAACAGCATTTCACCCCCCCCCTTTAAATGGAAGTTTGGGACAACAAGAACCCTTCCTAGAGCTGGCCGTCCCGCCAAACTGAGCTATCAGGGGAGAAGAGCCTTGGTGAGAGAGGTAAAGAAGAACCCAAAGATCACTGTGGCTGAGCTCCAGAGATGCAGTAGGGAGATGGGAGAAAGTTGTAAAAAGTCAACCATCACTGCAGCCCTCCACCAGTCGGGGCTTTATGGCAGAGTTCCCCGACGGAAGCCTCTCCTCAGTGCAAGACACATGAAAGCCTGCATGGAGTTTGCTAAAAAACATCTGAAGGACTCCAAGATGGTGAGAAATAAGATTCTCTGGTCTGATGAGACCAATATATAACTTTTTGGCCTTAAACCTAAGCGGTATGTGTGGAGAAAAATATCACCTGTCCAATACAGTCCCAACAGTGAAGTATGGTGGTGGCAGCATCATGCTGTGGGGGTGTTTTTCAGCTGCAGGGACAGGACGACTGGTTGCAATCAAGGGAAAGATGACCTTCCAACAAGACTATGATCCTAAGCACACAGCTAAAATAACGGAGGAGTGGCTTCACAACAACTCTGTGACTGTTCTTGAATGGCCCAGCCAGAGCCCTGACTTAAACCCAGTTGAGCATCTCTGGAGAGACCTGAAAAGTGCTGTCCACCAACATTTACCATCTAACCTGACAGAACTGGAGAGGATCTGAGAGGAGGAATGGCAGAGGATCCCCAAATCCAGGTGTGAAAAACTTCCCAAAAGGAAAATTTAAGAGGGTCTGAATACTTTCCGTACCCATTTTCTGTCTTTCATTCACCTCATATAGAGCCTATAGATCAGTCAAAATATCAATTATCAATAACAGCATTAATATTTTACTCAGATTGTATTTGTCTGAAAGAAGATAGGCATACACACCCAGGATAGCTTGAGATCGAGTAAATTATGGGATAATTAAATTTTTTTTGGTAAACAATACTTTTAAGAGATTATGATTGGATCATTTTTGCAATGTTTGGCAACAGTTCTTCTAAACTTAATTAATTGAGTGTTTAGCTTTTTTATTCTTAACAACTATGTAGGAAGAAACACATCATGGCCATATTCATGACAATGTCGAGATTTATCATATTTTTTTATTTTTATAAATTACTTACCCTCATGTCTTTCCAAACCCGCATCTTCAGAACGCAAATATATTTTTGTCCCTCCATTGACAGCTACGCATCTTCCACTTTTGTAAAACTAATCCATATGAATCGAGTGGTTTAGTCAATTTTCTGAGGAGACATGATTGCTTTATATGATGACAGATTGAATTTAGGCTTTTATTGACATCAGTCGTGGTAAACAGAAACTCAAGCATTTTCACTTAACAAAAACCAATGATGTTCATTCTCGTGTTACGCAGCACGTTTGAGCTTCAGCAGAACCAATGAGGTTCATTCTAGAGTTACGCAGCACGTTTGAGCTTCAGCAGAACCAATGAGGTTCATTCTAGAGTTACGCAGCACGTTTGAGCTTCAGCAGAACCAATGAGGTTCATTCTCGTGTTACGCAGCGCGTTTGAGCTTCAGCGAGATCCAATGAGGTTCATTCTAGAGTTACGCAGCACGTTTGAGCTTCAGCAGAGCCAATGAGGTTCATTCTCGTGTTACGCAGCGCGTTTGAGCTTCAGCAGAACCAATGAGGTTCATTCTCGTGTTACGCAGCGCGTTTGAGCTTCAGCGAGATCCAATGAGGTTCATTCTAGAGTTACGCAGCACGTTTGAGCTTCAGCAGAGCGAATGAGGTTCATTCTTGTGTTACGCAGCACGTTTGAGCTTCAGCAGAGCCAATGAGGTTCATTCTAGTGTTACGCAGCACGTTTGAGCTTCAGCAGAACCAATGAGGTTCATTCTCGTGTTATGCAGCGCGTTTGAGCTTCAGCGAGAACCAATGAGGTTCATTCTTGTGTTACGCAGCACGTTTAAGCTTCAGCAGAGCCAATGAGGTTCATTCTTGTGTTACGCAGCACGTTTAAGCTTCAGCAGAGCCAATGAGGTTCATTCTTGTGTTACGCAGCACGTTTAAGCTTCAGCAGAACCAATGAGGTTCATTCTCGTGTTACGCAGCACGTTTGAGCTTCAGCAGAGCCAATGAGGTTCATTCTCGTGTTACGCAGCACGTTTGAGCTTCAGCAAGAACCAATGAGGTTCATTCTCGTGTTACGCAGCACGTTTGAGCTTCTGCAAGAACCAATGAGGTTCATTCTCGTGTTACACAGCACATTTCAGCTTCAGCAACAACCATTGAGGTTCATTTTCGATCTGTCCATCATATAAAGTGATCGTGTCTCTTCAGATATGTTGGTCTAAATCCCTCAATTCATATGGATTAGTTTTACAATCTCTTTATGAACTTTTTGGAGTGTCAAAGTAGAAAGTTACGCAGCCATCAATGGAGGAACAGAAAGCTCTCAGATTTCATCAAAAATATCTTCATTTGTGTTCTGAAGATGAACGAATGTCTTATTGGTTTGAAACAAAATAAAATAGTTTTGGATGTACTAACCCTTTAAAACATTTACTTGATATGCAAAATGACATTATATATAAAGAAGTATTTTTGTGAAATGTATCAAAATAAAGCGAGTTTATGATTCAAACAAACAAATACCTGCCGAGGGACAATCAACTTAATTCAAAGGAAAGTTTTTATCACTCATTGGCAAAAAATGTTTTCTTGTTTCAAGTAGAAACTCATTAACAAGACTTCATTAAGTAAATGGACCTTGATTTAAAGATGTTTAGATATTTGTATTGGAAACCAGGACAAAAATACTGAGGAATGTATTCATTATTTCAATGCAAGCAAAAATTAGACTTCTTAAGCCCAGCAGACACTCTGAAATTATACTGGATACTACATACCAATAAAATAGTTATTAAGTATGCACAAACATTGTGTGCATATTTAAATTCAGCAAGTGCGGTCCATTTAAATACCCAGTTTCTTTTGCATTTTGAATCAAATTGTTTAAACATCTTAAATCTCAATAAGATAAATCGGTGGATGTTCAGACAAGAATTCTGCTTAATGCAGAGTAGACACAGCCTAACATTATTATTATTTTTTTTTTTACAATTTACAGAAAATGTGCATAATGTAGTCTACACACAGCCGAAATAGTCTGAATATCGCATTTGACCAAACAACTATGGATTAATAATCCATAATTTGTTTTTGTTTTTTATTTGCACTGCATTTAAATAACTTCTGCAAACAATAGAGAACACCCATGCAGAGATGAAGAAAACAGAAAACAACAATAATAATGACACAAACAAGAGGTAGGAAAAAAACATTTGCTGTTGGGGATTTAATGAATGTCTTTGTGAGTAGAGCAAGCCTTATGATTTACATACACCTCATCCAACAGAAACTGGTAAACAAATAACAGAAATGAAAAAAGAAACAAACTGAAAATAGAAAAATGGAACAAAACCAACAGTGAGGTTGTCACAGTAAGCACATTGAATGAAGCTGGGGATGTGGGAATTTATCACAGCTGTCATTTTCCAGCACTGCCATATAAATATTTTGGTCCTTTGTGCATAACAGCAGTTTGAGTTAAAGGTCGACCCCAAGAATGCACTAAAAAGAACAACTTGTAGAAAAGCACATTCGGTTGCAAGCAGAACTTAATCAGCGCAATAAGTGTAGATCACCCAAACAATACTTTTTACATGCATAAAAAAATTAGCAAATCTACACAAATGTTTGTTTATGGTACATATTTACATGCTCAGCTGGATGTTTATTGCTCTTTCAGAACATTTACCTGCCCAACACTTTTTTTTGTAATCCTGTTCATGGATCCCACCTTTGACCTTACTGCTACTCTAGTCACCTGAGTCCCTACTCATCGCGGACGCCTCTGTTTGGAACGCTGTGTCATCAGTGGCGACGATGACGTACCCGTGCTCTGACTGGAGACGTGGGCCAGTCCTGGCAGACTATTGGCTAGTTTGGCCAGGCCGCCGTTGGTGAGGAGCTGGTGGATCGCTGTGGTTTTGGTCATCCCGGAGCCAGTAGACACGACCGGCACCGCCCGCACTAGCGTCCCGCTTCCCGAGCTGAGAGAGCTCAACACCTGCCCCTGACACTGGGGCTTCCCTCCTGACATCTGAAGGACACGACACACAGAAGAGATGGAAATATGCAAGCATGTTTATTATAAGGGATGCAAAAACATGCGTCTCTTAAGACAAGGATGTGAATAACTGGGCCGGCACCTGTGTGGTGGAGGGAACGCCTGGTGGTTTCGTGTTGATCTCCTGCAGACTGAGGCTGAGGCCCTGCAGCAGACTACTGGCAGAGGGAGCTAAACACACACACACACACACACACACAGACACACAGTCAAAAAGGATTCAAACTTTTTGGATTCAAAAGTATAACTTCTGTCAGCTATTTTTTTTCCATTTAGTTTGGTTTGCTTTGCTTGTTTGGTCCGGACCAGAGTTTGTTTGCATCCGGACCTAGACCCATCTTTTCATCTTGTTTAGTGCACAAAAGCAGATGTAAATGTTAAAGCTGATAAAACAATGATGAGAATATTGCTTCAGAATAAATTATATTTACACCACAAAAAAAGCAAAAGCAAATAGAACCCATTATAATCACTAGACACGTTTACATGCACACTTTTTTGTCATTCCGATTAAAAAATCCTGATTGAAAGATTTAGTGGACTGTTTACATGAGACGCTATCTAAACCGATCTGGGATCTACATGTGCTGACTTTCAATCGCAATCATCACAGAGCAGTTTGTCTGCCGCATCAGAAATGTCGATGCCATCCATCAGCAGCTGGATTGCGCTCGCGGGTGCCATAGCAACTCTCAACGGCCACCAGGACTTATACGGTTTTATAAAAGCTCTTTATTTATTGAAAAGTCTAATCATCTCAGAAAAAAATCAATTCTTCTGACAGGCGCAGTTGAAGTAAAAAGTGCCTGGACGATGAGAGGGTTTAGCTGGGCTGTGTCTGTGTCATTATGCCAACATTATCTTCATAACTTCTAATGAAATAAAAAGTTTACCCCTTTTAAATTAACTTTATAGCCTGCGTGTGAGCGAGGCGCGCGGTCAGTGGTGAAGGTGCGCGCTGTATATCACGTCATGGACACATACTCAAAAGTGAACGGGTCTTTTACATGGTTAAATTTTCATTTGATCGGTTCATGAAAAGGTTTATCCCACCCCTCTCAAACCGATTACAATTTGGGCATTTTTATTCCGATTGAGGTGTTTATATGGAGCATTTTCATTCGGATTGGACTTTTAAACCGATTACAGTGCTCCATGTAAACTCACCTACTGACGCTGTCTACAGTTATACAGCATAACGATGCCTGTTCACTTCACTACACGCTTAAGTCTGACCAAAAACAGGACAAATAGAGAAGTAAAAAAAACTCATAAAGGAATGTTTGCTTTGACGCATCCGGTTTAAACAGCTTGTTTGCGTCCTTGTAAAGACTTCAGAAGGATCCCAGTGTATGGACCAAGTGGTGTTCTTTTGTTGAAAGATGAAGCTGCCAACTGTATTTGATCTGACAGCAGCTGCATCACAAACCGTGCATTGTCTGTAAATAATGGTTTTATTTGGATAGTGATTTCAAAAAACGCGAGTGGGAAATGATACCGTCTCCTATGAAGTAACATTAGTCAATCACAGGGTTCCCATGCTTCTTGAAAGTCCTTGAATTTTGGATGCATGTATTCAAGGCCTGGAAAGTACTTGAAAACAAACATAGGTCCTTGAAAGTACAACCTACATTTTGTTAGAGTAGCATGGTGCTATTACAAAAATTGGCCTTTTTGTGCTGCCAAAGAAACGCACTACTGATTGGGGAGGAAGCGGAAAAAACCTGAAAAAATGCTACGTGAGCGGATGGATCGTGATCACGTGCAGGAAGCTCTGCATAAAAATGTCTTAAGAATGAATTACATAAAGGCTGAAATGCGTTTTTATAAATACATTTTGTGTTATCGCCAATGTCACGTGATTTCAGCAGTTTGGCTCACGTGTCAAACTGCTGAAATCACGTGACATTGGTGACTCGAATCATTGATCGATTCACTGATTCATGACCGTTTGAACCTTTATTTGAGGAACACGGAAGAGAAGACAATGCTGAATTAAGTCGTAGTTTTTGTGATTTTTTCACCAAAATGTATTTCCGATGCTTCAAGAGATTCTAATGAACTAACTGATGTCTCATATGGACTACTTTGATGATGTTTTTATTCCTTTTCTGGAGATGGACAGTATAGTGTTCATACACTTGTATACGCTCTCGGACTAAATATAAAATATCTTAAATTGTGTGTGAAGATGAACGGAGGTCTTACGGGTGAGGAACGACATTAGGGTGAGTCATTAATGACATCAATTTCATTTTGGGGTGAACTATCCCTTTAATGGCTGAAATGTGAAGTTTTTATAAATACATTTTATAAAACTGTGAAGTTGTTCAAGTTGTTTTTTAAGTCATTTTATGGTTTCCATAAACACAGATCTCACCCTGTGCAGGTCTTAAAAGCCTTAAAATTGATTTTTAAAACGGTACCATGTACAGGGGATAAATAAATAATTGTGCATATTTTTAATGCTAAACAATTGACTTATTGTTAACTTAGTATTAACTTAATCCATAGCTTTTCATTTAATTCGAAAATGTCATGTATACCATAGCTCTACATTTTGATGTTTTAATTAAGTTATGATATATAAAAAAGAAAACTAAAACCCCTGTGAAATAAATGTTAAAAGCTGGAATAAAAGGGCAACAAACTGCATCTCCTGTAAAAACTCTTGTACACTCTACCAGCCTCTATCCTCACTGGATTTTAACAAAGTCCCATGCCCCTAAAATGTTATTTTAGGTGTCAGTATATGCCTAAGCATTACAGCAGTAATGACAGACACAAGTACAGTAGGCATTTAATATACTGTTCATATTGGCAGTATCACACACACCTTTATCATATTTATTGTGCTTGATTTAAAGTAAAAGGTGCTTTAAAAAGTCCTTGAAAGTCCTTGAATCTGGTATTCATGAACGAGACTGGGAACCCTGCAATCATAACAGTGGCCGTTTACTGTCAAGGAGCCGCCTCTTAATAAGGGGTCATTTCAGACAGAGGGTCAGAATGAGGGTTGAAAATGTGCTTTTCCACACATATATTTGTTTTTTTATATGCAAAATATGAACCCCAAGGAACACATTTATTAAAAAATAAAATAAAAAAGTATTCTTTCTGCTCCATATAGGAGTAACTTTTGTTTTGCGTGTATGCTAGTGGTGACTAACAACAAACTTGCTTAGTTGTATATATATATTTGTGTACTGTATATGGTTAAATTGTTAATTTTCACTTTATTTTGATTCGCTTCTGCTATGATAAAGATACCTCTACTCTTGCATTGCATGAGTTTGAATGCCATTGGGGGTGGAGCAATGAAGGGAGGGTGTGTTCATTTGGATTTTATTTCAAATATCAGTGTTATTTCTCAGAAAATCGCTTACTACACCTTTAAATAAATAAAATGTTAAATGCTTAAATGTTAAGCAATCTGTTTTTTGATTTAGAATGTAATGTTTATAATTTTGACCCTTTTTAGCACATGATATTTAGCATACATGGAGCGTACATGGATACATTCACTATATTTGTTATAGTGCCGTCTTTTTGGTCAACTATATTCCATGTTGATAAAGTCATGGTAAGTGTTCAATGATGTTGATGTAATTTCGTCTTAGTCTTGGGGAAAAAGGTAATCAAATTTTTTAAAGAAAATTAACACTAATTTAAACAAAGAGCTTGCAGATAACTCATTTACACTCAGCATTAACTTGAGACCTGTGTCTGTATGTTGTGCACATACTCAATGAACTTTGCACAGGGGCCATTTTTCCAATTCAGACAAATTTGAAATGTTGCACAGGAAACCCAGATCTGGTAAATTATCCAGGGAGAGAAGCAACTTGATGTTGTGAAGTGTAAATTCACCCACTCTGCTTCCTCAGATCATGGAGAGCGCATCTTAATGCCAAGTGTAAATGCAGTCTCTGTTGGCAGAATTTGAAGGTCGTGGTACCTTGCGCAGTGGAGGGGGCCTGAGCCTGGACAGGAGAGGAAGAACCCGATATCACGCTCCCCTGAAGGCTGTGAAATGACCCCTCACTGGAAGCCAAAACTCCAGACACATCTGCCAAACCTCCTGACCTAAGAGAGCACAGGATACAGCTCAGAATCAAGCCACAATAAACACAGATGCAGATACAATCCGACAAAAAAAAGTAAAGATTTACTTCAGCACTGGTAAGATGAATCTGTATTTAAACTGGGTTATTTATGTAGTAAAATTGTGAAATAATTTTTTAATTTGGTGCCTTCTAGACTGAGAAAAGACAGAAAATGTATTTTTGTCTCATGGGGATGAAAGACAACAATTGCCAGAATGCTTCGCTGCCCTACGAGGCCACTTCCAAAGCCACCGCTACTGGATTACTGGATTACTTTCCGGCCGCGCTCATTTTCATAAAATCAGTTCAGTTAGAGGACAGACACTACAATTAAAAACTGAACGTGTCTGTTCAATAACGTGGGAGTGAGCCGAGCGAGAGTCACGACACAAACGCAGCAGGAGTCAGATTACATTCATCATGAGAGCTGAGGTAAGCGCGTTCGCGGCAGTCGTTCACAGCGCGTGTTCAGTATGAAGTACAATCATTTGAATATACTCCAGGGTTTCTACTGATACAAAGCCATATGCTAATCGCTGAAGTAACCCTTTAAACTGATCACATCCGACACTTCTGCAGTTTGTCTTTTCTCCAAGGTTGTATGTATAAGTGGAAACATTATCTGATCTGATACAGCATGACACTAAATAAACCATACAAATGTCACAATAAAAACATACATTTTAACCAAACCATTGGGCAAGGTTGCAATCTCATTAAGCAAGAACACAAAAATTCACCCATTTGTTCCAAACCCATAAGACCTTCGTTCATCTTCAGAACACAAATTAAGATATTTCTGATGAAATCCGAGAGAGCTCTGACCCTCAATAGACAGCAAATTAATGAACACTTTCAAGGTCCAGAAAGGTAGCGACTCCAGTGGGTCAACCTTAATTTTATGAAGCGACGAGGAATACTTTTTGTGCGAAAAAAAAAGAAAAAAAAAAAGACTTTATTCAACAATTTCGTTCTGGCCTGTGGCAGTCTCATACGCCGTTTGTTTTACAGTACAGTTCCCGCACATGCTTTGTGGTGCTCACGTGAACAGCATCGGCTGCCATAGATCTCGCGAGCGCTGCACTATTTACAAACAGAAAATGCATAGGAGACTAGCACAGGCTAAACCGAATTTGTTGAATTAAGTCATTTTTGTGGACAAAAAGTATTTTTCATTAAATTAAAGTGGAACCACTGGAGTCACATGGACTATTTTAATGATATCTTGACTACCTTTCTGGAGCTTAAGAGTGTTCATTTAATTGCTGTCTATAGAAGAGTCAGAGAGCTCTCGGATTTCATCAGAAATATCTTCATTTGTGTTCTGAAGACGGACAAAAGTCTTACAGGTTTGGAACAACATGAGGGTGAGGAATTAATGACAATTTTCATTTTTGGGTGAACTAACCCTTTAAAGGACTGTCCAAGTTGAAATGTTGGTTCATTTGAATGAATGCCTATTAATGCATCTGTAAAGAGTGACAAGAACATTCTCATGCCATCAATGCAATATTTTTAATGGTTTTAATCTCTTTCCCTTCACACTGTGAATACAATGGCTATCCAGTAAGATTCACACTTTTGGTCACAAGCCCAAAGCCACTGCTGTTATACAAAAGTAAGATTTAGTGGTGTTTATGAACAAGACTATCTAGCTAAGCAGCAACATGCCGAGGAAGAATCGTTGTACTCTTGTATTTGGTGTTGTTTGATAAACAATGTAGCGAATATTGACTCTGAAAATCTGAATGGCTGTTTGAAAACATGCAAATACAATGTTTGGCTTTCCTTCCTTCTCCATGCCAGAGTAATGCTGCTCTTCTGTAAGCACCACCTACTGTGAGGAAGTGAAATTGCATTTTCATTCAGTTTATCTGCTATTTTTTAAACATTGGTCAGAACAGATAAATTGCAGGATTGTCTGTTTTGAACAGTCGTGTTTGTATGAACAGGCGTGTATGTCTTAAGAGTCTTTTTTCTCTTCTGCACAATCTATCTGGTGTTAGACAAAGGTACCTTTGTGCACTGAGAAGCTCAGACAGCTCTTTGGCCCCCGATACCGTCTGGCCCACTGTGAGTCCCAGGGGTTTTCCTGACAAACCCACTGCACAGAAAAACAGGAAAACAACTGTAAACACCTTGAGATGGCAAGATACAGTAAGACACCTTTTAGAAATTTGATGTGGGACTATGCATTACAAGATTTAATTACATAACGGCTTTACTAAAGCAGTAGACTAACATTCAAAACTATGGGGTCAGAAAAATGTTTTATTCAGCAAGGATGCATTAAATTGATCAGAAGTGACAGTAAAGACATTTATGATGCAGAAGACATTAAGTAAAAGTTGTTCTTTTACACTTACTTTTAATGGATTCTTTGAGAAAAAAGGATCACACATTCAACAAAAATATTAAATTGCACAACTGTTTTCAACATTGATGATAATAAATGTTACCTGAACAGCACATCATCATATCATTATGATTTCTGAAGGATCATGTGACTGAAGACTGGAGTAATGATGCTGAAAATTCAGCTTTGATCACAGGAATAAATTACATTTTAAAAAAAATATTCAAATAGAAAAGTTATTTTAAAGCGTAATAATATTTTTTTTTAAACAAATTTTAGAACGAATTTTAGATTGATCTTGGTGAGCATAAAACATTTTTCTCAAAACGATAATAAATCTTGCCAACTTTTGAATGATAGGGTGTCACTTAGGGCTGTGAATCTTCAGGTAGGCGAATCAATTTTCACTTTCAATCAATCACTTTTTTTTAAATGCATTCATAGGATTATTGAAATGCTTCCCCTAATGTGTCTTATTCAGTGTGTGAATTACACAGCGGCCTACAGAGGTCAGAAAGTGGGCCACAAACCCAGTAACACTTTACAATAAGGTTCATTAGTTAACATTAGATAACATGAAATAATAATGAACTGCACTTATTAAGCATTTATTTATCTTTGTTAATATTAATTTTACCATTTACTAATGCATTATTACAATTTTGGTAACACTAGTTAATTCTTTGTGAACTAACATGAACAAACCATGAAGAGGTGGAGCTTTAATAACAAATTTTAAAAAAGATGAACTAATGTTTCATGGTTAGTTGTTCATGGTTAGCTTGTTAACAAATGCATTAACTAATGTTAACAAATTAAACCTTATTGTAAAGTGTAAAAAAAAAAAAAGTTTGTCCATTGTTAATTTTAGTTATGTTATTACTTCCATTTTATTATTATTCACACTTTAATAGCCTAAATAAAATGGCATTTGTAGAAATGTACAAATTTCCTTCTGATGATTCTGAAGTAAACGCGCCGGTGTCTACTTTTGCCATAATAATGGACGCTACTTTATTGCGCCTCTGATTGATATAAGATTGATATAATGTTTTAGTTACTTTAGCAGTTTTTTTTTTGTATATTCAGTTAAACGACATTAAGTTAAATTTTATGTTTCATTCATCAGAACTGTGCGTATGCATTTTAGACACTTACAAATGTGTTTGCTCCGTCCATGCAATAAATGTGCATCCTTAAGCAGGGTTTTACTTCAACTGCTCAGTTATGACCCATTTCCCTAAAACTTCAGTATTTTAGTTTATATAAATGAGCAACGGACGGAGCGTGAGCGCAATCCAGGGAAGGCGGTTACGAGCGCATGTCTGTAAAGGAGAGCTGTGAGGACGCAGCACATGACGCAGCACAACATCTCTATTAATTCACTCATGTAGATATTATTAAATGTTTATATTAGAGCACTTTAATTCATTCAACTGTTAGATTTTTAATCAACTGAAATTAACAATTCATGATTCAAAATGCATGTTTCAAGATCGATGCATATGCATCGTCAGGATTTGTGATTGACGAGTGAATCGTTACACCCCTAGTGTCACTGCATCAACCAGCTCAACTAATGGGGTAATGATTGAGTGACTCATTCAACATGACACACACAAAGAGAAGTTACAATCTTTTGTGCATGTTGTTTGGATCTGATATCTAGACCTTGCTTATACAAGCAAAAAATAGCAAAGAAAATGGCTCACTCACAAAGCAAATTAAAGCAATCAATCTGGCAGAAAATGGTTTAATTTAAAACATCTCATTCTTCCTAAATGCATCAATATGTAATATATTTTGTTCAATCAGTGGCTCAGTGGACTGAATGAGGGCTTTGTTTTCATTACCTTCCTGAGCAGTGGAGCCAGCCGCGCTTCCTGCCGCGTCTCCATGGGAGACGATGGTGACTTTGATCTTGGCTCTTTTGGAGGCTTTGGTGGGAGTGGGACTGGGAGTTTGTCTTCTCTTGAGGTGGAGCCTCATGTCGTCTCGGTCCAAACCCTCCACCTGCTCGCTGGGCACTGGCACTGAAACACATGATGATGACGGGTTAAGCTCCGCCCCACAGTCTCAAGTTTACTGAGGGGTTCACAAGGTGCCAATACAGATCATATGAAATGATGCAGAGGTCTCTGGGTGCAGATTAAGATAAATTACTTTGAAGTCAGGGTTTGGTTTGTGTTTGGTTAGTGATAAAAAAAAGACGAAAGGTCCATCTGTAGTTATAAAAAAAGACCTGGTGCCTCGTGTGTAAAACTTTCAGTAGATTTCATCCTAAAACCATCTGCATATGCCAGAACCTGCACAAAATTCCCTTTATAAAAACCAGTCAGTTCAAGACTGTGTCCTAACCGAAATAACAATATGGACCTTACAATGCCTAGTTTAACTATGCATAATGTCATCTGTATATCATTTCCAAATGAATATGTGCGACCGTTTTAATTATTTATGAAAGACATTACGAAAATATGACCCTAAATGCTATAAATTTGTGCCGTCACATTACCTTGTCACATGTCACTGTCAAATAATTTAAAAAATACAATTTGCATATCTTACGGTTTCCTTTAATGGTGGGGTTAAGTGTTTTTTCAAAACCGTTTTAGAAAAAGGACTCGAGCCGAGTGGAATTACAAACTTGTAGCCAATCAGCAGGTAAGGGGCGTGTCTACTAATGATGGTGAGAAGAGCGCTCGCTCTCGTTCTGTGCACGTTATTATTCAACATACATGATGGACATTAGACGAGAACTAGCCTAATATATGCTGTTTTTTGCTTCACTATGCTCATGTGTCATGTTCGCTTGTTTGTCCATTTGCGATCGCATTGTGGCTCACTTCAGCGATGATAAAGACCCGTTCATTTCCACACTGTATGGAGCATCTAAATCTCCTCCCTGTGTGCTTCAAGCATCAGCTCACAAAATGTGTCCGACAACTAAGGTACTATAACGTTACTCCTAATATATGTTTGTTTCCTCTTTTCATGATCTATATAACCCTTATCCGGTCATAGCTGTAATATGTCGTTAGCTGGACTGGCTCTATCGAGTTGTTCATGAGAACAGTTTGTGTTTTGTGATTGCTGTAACTCTAATCTTGTCATAATTATAAAGTGTCGTTAGTTGGACTGTCGTTTTTTGTGTTCTATCGAGTTGTTCATGAGAGCGGTTTGTGTTTTTGTGATGGAAGGGGTGATTTTTTCATTGAATATTTGACCTGGATTAGTTACACAGATTCTGCTACAGTCGTTGCCTGGGTTACGTATGTGTGGGGCGGAGCTATCAAAATAGAGCCGAGACCCTTTTGGGAGTAGGGGCGTGTTTGTTTTGGTGTCAATCAATGTCGTAAAACACCAGCTTCAGTTGCCCAGGTGATGCATTGCTCATCAATTGAGCCTTGTAAATCTAGTTTCATTCATGAATGAATCAGCGTTTTTAAGCGTAATAGTTAAATTAACAGTTTAATGATGACTCTCTCATAAAGACAGCCCCTTGGTGCCACACACTGACATAACGACTGCACTGCAATCAAGTTAGTTACTAGTTACTTTTGGTGCGCACTTGGGTTTGATTGACCTCTGAGTTTGGTTTGTTTAGATGATGTGAACGCTGACTTCCGAACTCGGATGCGCACACGCGAACCATACCAGAGTCCGCTTAAAAAGGGTGGTTTTGAGGTACATTCATTTGAACTCCTGTACGGTTTGCTGCTGAATGCAATCGGACTAAATTGCATAAGTGAACATGACTGTATGATTTGATAAAAATATTTTGTGACTCATTTTCCTGGCGAGCGTGAATGATGACTGCAAGCAGAGCTGTAAATCGTGTTTCTTTATTACAAATAAAGATTTTTAACTCCAACTGTTGCTCGTATAATGCATGTCAATGGGGGTGTAATTCTATGAGAGTAAAAAACACAGACATGCGTATCCATATTAAACCTTGCGGCTCGTGACGACACATTGATGTCTTAAGACACAAAATGATCAGTAATGATCAGTTTTCTACAGTATTTGTTATTTTTTTTACCTCATATCAGACGAATCTCATCTAGTATTCCCCAGAGTCATTACTTCCGCTGAATAAAGTCAAAATACCGGCGCAATAGTAGATATATTTACATAGACGCCTCATTCGACCGGTCCGCGCAGGCACTAATGAGGAAACTATATATCTATAAAATGGTATTATTGACCTTCTTCGGTGGAAGTAATGGCACTGGGGAATACTAGATGAGATGTCTGATATGAGGTAAAAAATAACAAATACTACAGCAGAAACCGTTTTTGTGTCTTAAGACATCAATGTGTCACCACGAGCCATAGGGTTTGATATGGATTCACATGTCTGTGTCTCTCATAGAATTACACCCCATTGACCGGCATTATACGAGCAACGGTTGAGTTAAAAATCTTTATTTGTGTTCTCCTGAAGAAACAAACACGTCTACATCTTGGATGCACTGGGGTAGGCAGATAAACATCACATTTTCATTTTTGGCTGAATTATTTATCCCTTTACAATGTTAATTGAAAAAATGTATTAAAATTACAACATTACTGTAAAAAATATAACCCAAGCAGCATCTGTGTGGTATTACTTTTTTTGAAAGAAAAAGTTTAATAGTGACAGACAACAGAGAACTTACAAATCACTTAGCTTGATATACTTAGCATATAGCTTGAATGATCGAGATCTGTATCGGTATCGACCAATCATGATACGGGGATCAGTATCGGCTGCAAAAATCCTAATCGAAGCATCTGTCTTGGTATATCCTAAAGTCTTTGATTATTAGACAGATCTGTTGAGGACATTAAACTAATGCCTATCTCTTGTGCATCTGTTGTTTATGCTGTCAAGTTTCACTACCGACTTTAATCAGTACAAAAAAAATTGACGGATGCCAATCTTTTAAAAATAAAAAATAGGCCTAGGCAATGCATCGATCAAATAATACCTTAAATGTATTTACATGTCAAAAGCTAAACAAGGCATCTACTGTTAGGGGAAAAAAACAATTAAAAAATGTTTTAACTATTATGCAGGAAAACACCTATTTTTACACACACAGACACACACACACACAGAGACACACACAGACACACACACACACACACCCACCCACACACACACACACACAAATTTTAGACTGTGTCAGGAAGAACATACATTTGCAAGCAGTCGTTATTTGAAGCATTAATTATTGTTATTGCCTTTTGCAAACACAAGCTGGTGAAACATTAAAAGGGACGTATGTGATAGACATGACAGACAACTTTTAAGAAAGACATGAAAGGGGCAGACAGACAAAAGACAGAAGGAAAAAGAGAGGGAGAAATACTCACCAAAGAGACACGAAGGGCTGCCAGGAGGAATGCTTTTCCTCACCAGCATATTATGTTTCATAAAAGCAGCGAACTGAGCTGTAGCGAACGGAAGACAAAGATGGAGAGGGTGAAGAAGGAAAGCACAGGGGAATAGAAAAGACAGGAATCACACACAACATTACTGCTTGATGGGATCTGGGATTTTCCTTAATATAAGAATGATGTGACTATGCATCCCAGATGGTTAACATCAGCTCTCTGATCAAGGGTTAACTGTGTAGCCCTTATCATTTAACATGCACAGGCTTCAGCAGAACAGCTCAGGGTTAAGAGAGGCCCATCAGGCTTGAACATGATTTAGTGTTTGAGTTAGGTGGATACACACATGACGTACTCTTCAAAAGCAGAATGGAACAGAACACAGGGGTCGTATGTTATGTCATGTGTATCCCGCAAGGCAAAAATAACAATTAATAACAGCACAGACAAAATGTGAAAATACATCCTGCACGTAAGCTATCTTAGTGTTCTGGGTCTGAATCTGTGAATTTGCACCTGGAATAATACACACCTTGTGCTTGCTTGTGTGTGAGCACAGTTCCTGATCGCTGCATATGGGTCTTGAGTAGCTGGGTGGCAGTAATGAGACTGGATTTCTGAGCTGGAGAAAGCCCGACGGTCTTGGGTTTGGGACTGGCTGTCGGACTACTGCAGACACTGGACATATCCTAGAGGAGTGGAAACCAAACTGCTTTAGAGTAACTATATTACCTACATGTTCTGATAGGTTTTAGGCATATTACTATGCATTTACGAGTCTACGTAATAACTAGGGATGCACCGCATTTTCGGCAACCGAAAGACTTTTATCGCCAAAACAATACGGCCGAAATGTTGTGATGACGCAAACATAAACCGTGACCTGCACGTGCTTTTCTAAAGCAACATGTCTGCAGACTGCTGTGTGGAGGTTTTGTTTTGTTTTGTTTTTCTGCGGTGTGGACGTATGTGGTTCATCTCACATCTGATGACGCATCTATAATATGGGTTGTAACTTGAAAATGATGCTTTGTTTAACTGTCGATGGATACACGTACTGGCTCCTCAGTGATACATTACAACAACATCGATAATAAAAGAAAAACGTGGCAAAACGGTCTCTGTTTGTAAACTTTGTTCAGTGCATGCGAGTGCTGCTGTACGTTCGAATATGACCAGTCGTTTTCGCCGTCATCACCCACGAGTAGACCTGTACATTATTATTTAATGTACACATGAGTGAGGTCAAGTTAAACTTTTTAGTCTGAATTTTATTTTATACTGTGCATTGTTGCAATGTGCTAAATAAATATTTGCATAATTTGTAATTTATTTATTATTTGAAACTTTAATATTAATTTATGCAATTACAATGATAATTGTAGTCTTGATTTTTAGTAAAGTTACACAGTCATAGGCATAAATGCAATGGTTACTATTGGTTTCGTTTTTCTGCCTTGGTTTCCTCTTTTCCGGCTTCGGCAAATAATTTTGATTTCGGTGCATTCCTAGTAATAACTCTTTTAAACTAACACTCACATTACACACATCTGCTACTACAGAGTGCTGCAGTGATGACAATTTAGTATTAGGGATGTGACGGTGAGGTCATTTTCCCACTGGTTAAATCAAAGTGACAACACCGGTAATATAGGAGTTTTTCCCTCTTTTCTACCTCGCTTTTAAATCGCTTATGAATGCCAGTGCGCATTTTACTTTCAGCAATTCAGGTGGGTTCATTATTATTCCTAATGAAAAGCATAAAAAAACAGTACAATGACAAACTCAGCTTTATTAATAAACGAATAAGCATGGCAGCCTTATTCGTGTGGTGTGTTTGAAGGTGCGTGCGTGTGTTGTGTGTGTGTGTGTGTGTGTGTGTAAATTAGTAATGTTACCTTCCGTCATAGTCTTGTCAGTCATTGGCTGGCGCTCATCTATTTCTGTACCCGTAGGGGTGTGCGATATTGACAAAAATAATATCTCGATATTTTCTGGGATGTTCTTAATAATGATAATTAGATGATATTTTGCAGAGTGTTATTGTAATGCTACCTTGGAGCTGGTGATCAGCTGACTCCTTAAGGTTTTGATATTCTTCATATTCTGTGTAATGGTCAGTTCACAGCAGTGACAGATATCATCTTTTCCAAAAAGTTTAAATGTATTTTTATTAGCATTTATATATATATATATAAATAAAAGGGTAATTTTTTTAACCTAATTATATGGATGCTTCATCTTTTGTGTTAATTTCATGAATTGAATCAAATTCAGTTGTAATAATAAGACACAATAGGGCTCTTACCAATCAAATTAAATTACTATCAACAAAATTCATCTTCGCAATGGAGAAGAAAAAGAAGTTGCATTTGAAGTGGCATTTACACAGACTGTTTAATGAGCTTAGAGGTGACAAATAACCTGTAGTAATGCATAAATAAATTTTGATGTTTTAAACACATAACCTTGAATATTGATATTTGAAATCATTAAAAACGTGAAAAGATTCTGTAAATGTGAAACTAAAACCACCACTAGGAGGCAGCAAGTCACTGTTAATGATGAGTCATTTATATTCAACCGATTCATTCAAAAGACTGATTCGATCAGAAATGAATCATTTGACTATAGCTGTGTCCCAAAGTGAAGGGTGCACACTTCGAAGGCCATGCACTTCGAAGGCCAGGCCACGCCTTCAAAGTGCACGAATTGCATGAAGCTGCATGAAGGGCGAACCGAGGAATAAGGTTGCCAGGTCTGAAAAACAAAACCCCTCCAATTGTTATTCAAAAGTATCGGAATCACGGCCAGAATATCCCAAAATGCGGGGCGTGGGCAGTAGAAATATTGCGTAAGTAAAGACAACTTAACCTGTGGATTATAGGCTACAAACACCCCAAAGCAACAGTAGCCTAAATGCAGCCCAATCCAGACTTGGCAACAATGAACCAAAGCGTTGTTAATAGCCTAGGCTGTGACAACTGACAGCGGACGTTCGTGAGAAGATTTTACAAAGAGAAATGGAGCATATATAATAATAATAATACTTATTATATATATTATTGGGTTTTGACATGCTTCAAAGCCTGCGACGATGGGAGACCGGACCATAGCATGTAAATCTAGCCGCTTAAATATTGTCAAATTGCAATTATTATAAGTAACAGTTTATTTCTTATGTTAAATGTAACTGTTACAATATATTTTAAACATTTAGCCTATATACGTCCAAGTTTTTTTTAAGTTGGCCTACTTATTTTTATTCAACTCATCATCTCAGATACATTTTCAACTTTTTATGACATGCCAGCCGTCGACCGATTCAGCCTCGCAAAGCTGCGGACAGTGGAAATATGCCCTGATCATCCCAGAAGATGATGTCCCGCTCAGGCCTTACCGGAGTCTCTATTGTGCATTATTCCCCATCCCGGTCCAGCTCCAGCTTCTCCCGCTCAGCGCAATAAAAGTAGAAAAATGTTTTCTTCTGGTTTGGCTGATAATTAAAATTTCTGTTGTTTCTGATGTTAAACTTAAATTATATTATTGGTCTATAAATAGGCTATAGTTTAAAAAGGGTAAGCTAATGTATAGACCCATTTATTTTCATTTACACATTTTAAATTACATGACAAGAAAATATATGTATAAACATATATAAATGTGTATGTAGCTACAAATAACGTGCATTACAAAAATAAACAATGTAGGCTACAGAACAACAACTTCTCTTTAATTTAGCCTACGTTTGAAGTTAACGAAAATGAACAATAGACAGTAGTTTCTTAGTTTAATTTACAAATAACTTGCATAAAAAAAAATAAACTAATAAGCCTAGCCATTTAAATTGTTCTGTGTCGGCCACGCATTCAGCCTTAGGAGGATCGATCTTTCGGTGACCGTCGTTGAACATTTATTCATTCATTCATATGAAAAACGTTATTTTAGCATCTAAGTCAGCAGTTTTCGTTTATTTACATTTTGTCTTATAATTCTGAGTGACAGATGTCACATTTGATTTAGCCTATTTTTCTGTGGTTTTTGTTTTAGCTACGGTGTTGACAGGAGCCTAGGCTATAAGAAAAATAAATGATTGCACGGACAATTCCTATCCCCAGTGTCTCTCTTTCTGTAAGAGAAATTTAAAACATAGATTCTGGAAACAAAATCTAAATTTAGCTGGATCAGTCGGGTCGGGAATAAAATAATTTATAGCGGGTGATCACGGAGTGAATTTTACGCGCGAGCGGAATGGTGCGGTGCGCAATAGCGGGAGCGGGACGAAAATATAGCCCCGCGCAGATTTAATTTTGAAGTCTATTTAAAGACAGCGTATGAAAAAAGAAGAAGAAAGAAACAGCGAAAAGGGTGATAATGGACTGATTCATCTTGAGATAATGGTTGCGAAATAAATAGCATTTAAAGGTTGGGAAATTAAAGTTCATCTTGGTTGCTCAGGGCAGGGAACTGGGAACTGTGCGAATGCACTAAACGTTTTATTTACTTCAAGCGCTTGCGCTGTTGTGTTCAATAGTAGGCTACACTTGAGTTACCGACCGCTATAATGTCTTTAACTGGGAAATCTGATCGAGTGCCGCGGGAATGCGGACCAGTCAAATCCTGTAGTCACCAGTGTGCTATTAATTCTGGGATAGGGAAGGCTGCAAAGTTGTGGGAAGGTTCCATCTGCTGTACACCAGTGTGCTATGAATTCTGGGATAGGGAAGGCTGCGAAGTTATGGGAAGGTTCCATCTGCTGTACCCTTCCTTTGCCTGAGAACCGAAGGGCGCATTTTGAAGTCGCTCATGAATTGCGTCAGCCTTCGTCGCACCGCTGTGACGCAATCGCACTTCAAATGTGGCCTTCAGAGGGTGCAGCCTTCAGATTGAGACAGCCTACGTAGTGCCACTGTGACGTAATCGCACTTCAAATGCGGCCTTCGAAGTGCGCGCACTTCACTTTGGGACACAGCTTATATTAATCTGTCTTGTTCACTGAATCACTGATTCAAATGATTTGTTCAAAAAGCTGATTTATTCGTAAAGAAAACACTGCGTGTTGCTCAGTGACGCGATTGCAGTGCTGTGACTTTTGTTTTGAACTATTCTCGTTGGCGAAATAATGGGAAATATGGTGTCTAAAATGTAAGTCACTTATTAAATTCTTGTTTAGTGAACTTGTATAAAATCAATATCACATTTATCATGCTGATATCTGGATGCTTCCAGTAAAATGTATTAAAAAGCGTGCACCCATACTATTCTAATCTTCAAGACTACATCACGTAGTGTACGCGCGCACACACACTCTGGGTGTGTGTGTGAGGGATATACTCGATAATGTCAGATCGCACATTGTTAAAACGACAATTACGATATTATCACAGACGATATAAATCTCACACCTCTATGTAGACGTTTTGATTTCAGCAAATCAGCTCGAGCGAACGCTGACAACTTTAAATGGATTTAAATTAATATTCATGATACATTTTTATTAGTAGTAGAATTCATGGTATTATTATCTTATCACTATTACGTTCAGTTTAGTTTTTATGCGATTGGCCGTTTTTTTAATGACCAACAACAATGTCTTAAAGTACTGCAATAACTTTCAAATGATTGTAGAGCGGTGTATCTCCCTCCCCCTGACTCGAGGTTGCCAGATTGGCTGCAGGATCAGCAGGAGCGTTTGTGGCTGCAGCTGTGGCAACTTATTGTGTGATGGGTTTTTTTCAGCACAGTTGCACTATTTAAATATTACCTGCACTATAAATACAATAAGTTGAGCCTTGGATAAAACAACTCTATATCCCGAATCATATCGTTTAAACCAACTATACATTTCGTCACCTTTTTATATCACGATTAATAATGTATCATTACACCCCAAGTTAAACTCAGACCTTATTCAGGAATTTACCCAAAAAGCCCATTCCAAAAAAAATAACAGGGTGGGAAATGAAAACTAATTTCCAGGTTTTGGCCAACAAAAACATCATCCCTGCAGCACATATCCGACATGTTTAAGCGTTTTTGTCTCCAAAATATTCTTACCTCTGAACCAGATGGGGAGATGGGTACCCTCACAGCAGGTGAAGACGGTCGTGAACGCTCAAGGTCAAAAGGCAGTTCACGACGGGGTTTCTTCTTCTTCTCTGCATCCAAATCTCGTGTTTCACCAGATCCATGACCATGACTCTCAGTACGGGTCAAAACTCCTGTCAGAAAATCAACTATCTCGTCCTGAAAACAAAGGGAAAAACGATTAAAACTAAAGGGGTCCCACAAGGCAGAGCTTTTTATCAGCTCTAACATTTATAAGAGCTGACGTTTAAGGTCAGCTTTCCCTAAAAATAGAACAGAAATAGTGCTTTAGTCTCTATCTGAATGTCTTAAGAAATCTCTCTTAGGGAAGTGATTTTAAATCATGCTTCATTGGCTTTTAGATGAATACGGTGTGGTGAACACAAGTGAAAAGTACTGACTTGAATGCAGCGATCCACCATGGTCTGGGTCAGGCCTTCTGTCTTCATCTTAGTTGAGTTGATTCTGTAAACAAAGCCAAATGTTTTCAACTAGTCTATACAGAGTGATCGCCCAGAAACACATGTGAATGTTTGAAGACACAAACGCATACCTCAAGTTGTCATCTGCCCCTCCGACAACTACCATGCTGTTATCAGCTCGGATCTTTTCCCTGAACTCCTCCATGTTCTCAGTACTGCACTGTAGTGCGTTCTGACCAACCACAAACAGCACAGGAGTCTTCATGTCCAACAGCGGATCATCAACATCCTGACACACAGAATACAAACATTACATTTCAGCCAGCCATTTTAAAAGTATCTGCTAAATGATTTAATGCAGCTCATCAAGAGCAACGCACACCGAATGAGAAACTATGGACTATTTTATCTTCTTACCCCTCGTGGCCCACTGACAGTTTGGAGAGGAAAACCCAAACACACAACAGCAGTCATGTACTCCATAAGGGAAACCTGGACGCGAAAATAGATATCTATCATCAGTTTACAGAGACCATCGACAAGAAATGAGAAAACTAATGTTGAAAGAGAGACTTACATGACAAGAGATCAATGACCCCACATTCCAGCCCACCAAGATGATCGGTTTATGGGGGAAGTGACTATGAACCTAGAGCAAATACATACAATTTACCTTCAAATATATACAATATACATAATATACCAATATACATTGTAAAAAAATGCTATTTATTTTTTGCCATCATCCCCAAATATTATTTCCATGGCAAGAACATTAACATTTTAAATGCAAATGGGAATTGATCAACTTGCACACTACACAAGATATTTTAATTGAATTTTTCCTAATTCTTTGAATTTGAAATAAAAAAGTCCTTCATAAAAACATTTAAAAAAATGTTATTAAAAGCTGAACATTATTAAAATATAACTAATTTTATTACAAATGATACAAAAAATAAATACACAATAAACAGTATTATATGAAATATGTCTAGTGTTCTGCTGTGTAAACACATTTTTCATACTTCACAAACTGTGGTACGTGTCCAGTTTATTTTCTGTTTTACCTAACACTGTATCACAAATACATGCTCTCCATAGATATTTATTTTTACAAACAATAAAGTAATATAAGAATACACCTAACATAATACATATTTGTGACATCTAAATGGACAAAAACAGCATTAAAA
This sequence comes from Pseudorasbora parva, assembly GCF_024679245.1. Lineage (NCBI taxonomy): Eukaryota > Metazoa > Chordata > Actinopteri > Cypriniformes > Gobionidae > Pseudorasbora > Pseudorasbora parva. Next base: position 6,644,609 of record NC_090184.1, read on the forward strand.
TGATCAGAAATGTGATCAACTAGGTCCTTTCATCATGGATAATTAAGTGAATTATGTTTTGTTTTTTTAAGGGAAGTGTGTGTGTGTGTGTGGGGGGGGGGCATTTAAATCTTACCTTAATGTCTGTTCACTCAATGTATTTGTTTTTCACAATGCGTATTATACTTGCATTGTTAGGAAGATGTTTACAGAAATGTGTACAGCTTTTGTACAAAGCTGGTGTTATGGGGTCATTTTGTTGTGCAATAGCTTACACAGCGCAAAGAAGCTTGATTTCAAATGTTGAATTTAATTTATTTGAACTAAAATATATAGAGATATAATATATTTATAAAATAAGAAAAAATATTACATACAATAGCTTATAAATACAAAATAACAAAGATAGAAATTAAATAAACAGTCCTTTTTAAAGTTTTTCAAATAGGTCTAACAAAAGTATACAGCTATAGAAATACTACAAAAATTTAATAAAGTAATCAAATGTATAATAACACCGCATTCTTCTTTGTATAAATTAACTACAGATTAATCCTTATAAATAAAGTTACAAAAGTTCAATTCAAAAGTGATTGATTTTTCTGTCTTGTTTAACATTAAGAATATAGCAGCAGCAGGTATTAGGCTGCTGTCCCTTTAAGACCTAGTGTACGGATCCAGTAGACTGAAACGCATGCCTTTTCTTTCTCAACTGTTTAAATTCACTTAAAGCGTAACACTGTTTCTGTGAATACTTACCAAGACAAGCATTTTGACAATTAGTATTTGATGTTTTAAGCAGCAGAAAATAACTCAGTTCAGTAATCGCAAACAGTTTGAGATGCGGCTTTATGTGTGTGTACTTTGGGTGAGCGCACAAAAAAGAGAATGATTTATGCGCAATAGCCATACCAAAATTTAGGCCCTGACAGCTAAGGACAAAAGGAAAACCTGTTCTCATTTTGCATTCAATAAAACAATTTAATAATAAACCATTTTACAGAACAACTAATATTTACGGCTGTCTATTTTTTGTAAAGTGAAAGTGGCCTTGTCTAACCAGTGTTGTGTGTTATTTTTTACCTCAATGACCTTTCCTCTGACTGTACCGATCATGTGCTCTAAACACTGCGTGATTCCGATGTTGGCTCCACTGCCCACATGAACGTTAATGGGAATGACCTAAATCACAAAACAAACATTACCTTTAAACACAAACATTTATTTAAAAGGATAGTTCACCCAAAAAAGAAAATGGTCCCATAATGCTCACCCTCAAGCCATCCTAGGTGTATATGACATTCTTGAAGTTATATTATATTTATACAAGTTATATTAAAGGACAACACAGGTGAAAAATGAACCTAGGGGTAATTAACAGATGGTTGCCGAGTAGATCGTTCTCTGGGATGCGTTTTCATGAAAATCGAATGTAAAGAATTTTATCTCTATAAACAGATTAGCTTATAACACTAGTTTATGGGGCATAGAATAAGTCAAATTAAATCACTAGTTAATACCAAAAACAAGGCTTTTTTAACCCCCTGGAGCCTTTGAAATTGTGGGCTGCCGTGGGCTGCCATTATAATGCTTGGATTAGCCAGGACATATTTTAATATAACTCTGACTGTATTCGTCTGAAAGAAAAATGTCATATACACCTAGGATGGCTTGAGGGTGAGTAAATCATGGGATCATTTTCATTTTTGGGTGAACTATCCCTTACAGTTTTATCTGAATCAAAAACCAAAGAGACTATGAATGCAAGAATTATACATTTTATGCAATCATTTATTCAAAAAACTATTACTCTCAATGTAACCAAGCCACCATCAGAAATTATTCTGGAGAACACCAAATCAAAGTGTTTTGCTTATGATTTTGCATACCTTCCCAAGACAGGAGAGCTGAGATTGCCAGAATCTCATTCGACGAGAGGTAGAGAGGGCAGGGTTGGTCGGCCCTGATGGAGCTATCAGGATCAGTGGAGATCCAGGAAGTTTACTCTGAAAACATAAACATGAACACTCATTAGATTAGATTCAGACAGCAAGCAAGATATCCATCAGGAGTACAGCAGACATCTTCTGTTGAAGACCTTTTTATTATAGAAATATTACTACAAACAAATCTCTCTCATTCTAAATAGGAATAAATAAACCCAACAAAAAAAGCCTGGTTGGTACATACTGGTTTGTTGTGTGAGAGTACACCCACAGCAGGGTCCCATGGGCGCTTAAGAAGCAGAGAAAGAGCCTCGGCCCCTGCCGCTCCTGTTTTTACAGAGGATGACAGCAACATCCTATCAATCAGGGATGGTACCTAAAAGGGAAAAATGTGGAGATGTCATAAGAGAATAAAAACTGTTTTTTGTAACCTCCTGCTATTGACTTTACACACAGTGGAAATATGATAATAATAAGACGACCCACCTTGCTTTTGAGTGTTTGCAGTACATCAAGGTAGGCCGCCAGCATAGCAAGACTCAAAGACTCCACAAGTGTGCTATGGAGCCACTGTGTCAGCTTTAGGTCCCAGCTGACACTAGCCAGAGCGTGGCGTACTTTATGAGCACATTTATCCACAGCTATCCTGCGTGAGACAGGTTCATTACAGGCCTGTGGAGAGCAGAGACATAAAGTCTGAGAGTCATGACGTGACGTGCCAACTTTCACAGAAGAATTTCGTTCTTATAGACTGTCACTAGACTGCACTAAACTAGTATCAATAATAAAGTATTGTCAGACTGATGTGTTGTGTTGATTGGTTAGTGGACAGCAAGGAGAAAATCTAGCAATATAGTTGTAATAAAAACAGATCAACTTTAAAAGGCAAACTCATCAGCAGTATAAAAGGTGACAAAGAAGTGACCCCTCTGGGGGGATGTACAAAACCTTTAAAATTTCAGCTTTAAAGGGTTACTTCACCGCTTTTTCATACTAAACTGTTATTCCCTTAACTAAAAGGAGTTGATACATCCCTCTCTCGTCTCAGTGCGTGGTCTTAATCTCTCTGACGCGCAGTGACGATCTGATAGCATTTAGTTTAGCCCACTAAGCCCAGTTCATTCACTATGGTACCAAACAGAGATCAAGTTAGAAGTACCAAACACCTCCATCTTTTCCCTATTTAAATACAGTTACACGAATAGTTGAACGATCAAGTATGGTGACAAAATAAAACGTTGTACTTCTCTAATCGGATTAAAAAGGAGAACTATAATGTATGGCAGATTAGCACTTCTGAGAGTACTTCGGCTCGGCGCAGTAAAAAGTCCCGGCCGAAACATCTTTCCTCACATCTCCCTATTGACAAAAATGAGAGCGTGAGGGGGAGATGTAACTTGATCTCTGTTTGGTTCCATAGTGAATGAACTGGGCTTAGTGGGCTAAGCTAAATGCTATCAGATCGTCACCGCGCGTCAGAGAGATTAAGTGCACGCACTGAGACGAGAGAGGGATGTATCAACTCGTCTTAGTTAAGGAAATAACAGTTTAATATGAAAAGGCAGTGAAGTATCCCTTTAAAACATGGATTTAGAGTCAATTTCCACATTAGGATATAGAGGCGCTCTAGATTATCTCTATATTTTTATTTTACAGTAAAATTATAATACTCATTTTTATGGTTAACCTAATTTCTTTGCTTTCAAACTTTTAAATAGAGCTTTTATTTTGGTGGAAAACCACAGATAGTCTGATTCTCATTACAAATTTGGGAAGCTGACTTGTGCTTGTTGCATTTTCAAATGCATATCAAGTGACCCCAAATCACAGCACATACAGAGATGGAGCACGTGCAGCTGAGCCACTCAAAAACATTGGAAACACCAGAATATGAGCTGCCAGTTTCAACAAAGCTTACTACACAAAAGCACACATGACCAATTTTGGGATTAAAATGATCTGTGTTATTGTATAATTATAATTATCTGTATTATTCTGTATTATTAGGTTGCCTTTGGTAGTGTTAGGTTGCAACTAATGTTGTTCCAAACCTTTATGATTTTCTTTAAATTTGTCAATGTACCGGTCCGGTAGTATAGAAGATATTTTAAGTAGGGATGAACATTTTCCCAAAATTTTGTTTTTGAATATTTGGCCTGGAATATAGGCCTAAAGAACAAAAGCATTATAAGCTCAAGCAGCACAAATGGAAATATATGCTAATAAAGCAGACTGCGTCAGTTACAGTGCAGAACGTACATGTACACGAGTCGGTATATGGTTATCGTGTTTATATTGATTCAATCATCATTTTCATGTTGAGAAAAACATTAATATCATGGGACGATAGCTATTATTCTCAGGTGAGAAAACACGCCCCGCTGACAGATGTTGCAGAGACACTAAGATAACAGGGTAAAGAGAAGTTTCTAACAGGACTTTGTGTTTTCTGTTTTTAAACCCTGATGAAACTTAAAGGAAGCATATGTCTCGAAATCATGTTACTATCATAAGTTATCTCGCTTTCACTCGGGGTACAGCGGCACTTACCTACAGAAGTAAAAGCAGGTATTATATATTCGCCTGGTGTTTGAATTTCATGTGATTTCTCATTGTGGTTGTGATATTATAACTCAGTTTCATTAAATCCTTTAATCAAAAGTAACTCCATTTTGTAAGATCATTTTCAATTTGAATCTAAGTAATCCTAAACATCATGGGGCAGACATTATGTGATCAAATACAATCAACTTGTTAACCCGCTCCATAGCGCCACCCAGTGGATTTAGTTATAACTGCGAGTTTTAGAGGGATTTATCATGGATTCACTGCATTTACGGCCAGCAAAGCACCGTAGTAAAATTAAAATAGTATTTTTATTTTTTGAATATTAATTGCAGATTGAATGTGACTATTCGTCAAATAATTGTAATAACACACCCGCTTGAGACATTTTTTTTTGTTGGTCCAAACTATCAAAGTCAAGGGTAACCAAAATTGTGAGGTTTTCATATATATATATATATATATATATATATATATATATATATATATATATATATATATATATTTTTTTTATATCTAGTGAGTAAATGATGGCAGATTTTTAATTTTTGGGTAAACCATCACTTTAAGAATAAGTAAAGCAGTTTGCGGTCTAAGACTACTATCAGTGATAATACTACTTTGAGCATTTTTAAGAAACAGCATCTCATGGATGTGACTGATTATTAAACAGAGGTTGCAAGATAAAGCCAGTCTTGAGAACTCACACCCTCGTTGGCCAGTCTGCCGAGTCTTTCAGCCTGTAGTGCTTTCAATACTTTATTGAAGAGCTTGTTCTGAGCCAACGACCAGCCAGCCCTAAAACAGAACAAATATCAGCAACATCTCAAACAAGATGACCATGCAAACACATAAATCTCATGCAACAGTCAGACCATATAAACAATATTCCCAATAAAACCGAAAGAGTTGGAGATCCTTGTTGCTTAAAGATGCTACAAAAATATGAATACCCTCATTGTCAAGCATCTGTGGTTAACTGATGGTAGTTTCTTACTTGTTGATGTGTTCTTCCCAATCATCGGGAGGAGGTGGTCCATCAGCGACGGTTCGGGCAAACAGAACGTGCCGTTCACACTCGTTCATCACACTGCGGGCTTTCTGATTGTCATAGAGAGGCATTGGAGTGGGTGTCACCGTCTCTACGTCAATGGAAATGTCCGAATCACTGTAGTGGATAACATCACAACCCATTATATATTATGACATTAATAAACAGTTAATGATAATTAGGTAACTAACTTTCAGATGTCTAGAGCCAAATGATTTCTGTACAACCTCTGTTGTGCAGTGCCTCACTTTTTTATTATATTTTAAAATATTAATTAAATTGTTGGTAACATTTTATTTTAGTGTGTCCTTGTTACATGTACATACCATAGTAATGTTATGCATAATTACAAGCAACTAACCCTTAACCCAACCAAACCAAACCTAATCCTACCCTAACCCTATAGTAAGTACTCAGTAAATATATAAGTACACTGTAACAATGATACATTAAAATAAAATGCAACCAAACTGATTTATGCCTTTATGATTACCAGTTTCTGGATAATAAATCCATTAAATTAGTGAGAAGAGAGCGCTCAGTGCACATCATAAGACACGGCACACAGGACGGACATCAGCCGAGTGATGACAGAAAGAGAGAGATGGCCGATAAAAAACAAAAGTGGAAAACGTCTAAGGGTGCTTTCACACCTGCCTCATTTAGTTCGGTTGAATCGTACTAGAGTTCGTTTCTCTCTTTGGTGCGGTTCGTTTGGTCAGGTCTGAAAGCAGCAATCGCACTCGGGTGCGCACCAAAAGCGGACCAAACAAGCGTACCGAGACCTCCTTGAAGAGGTGATCTCAGTACGCTTTCAAACGAACTCTGGAGCGGTTCGTTTGTGGTGAGAACGTGATCCGACCTCGAACAGAACCAACTGCAAAAGTACTGATCGTTTTTGGACTGAACCAGCTGCCGTAGTCGGCTGCGCTGACATTGTGTGCATGATATTATTACCTGATAGATCGTTAGCAATATTTTCGGGAAGATGAGCATGTCTAGAGTTAATAATTAATGCACGCCTCCTCTTGAAGTGACGAGCGATGCGCACTCGCCGTCTGCAGTGCATTAGAGCGTTGTTTTCACGTCGCATCCGCGCTTCATTATAGAAAAGTATTTGCATACTGTGGTAAATACACACAGTGTTAGTAGATTATGGCCAGGGACAAAACCAGCCCGCGCAGTCGTCTCTCCATAGTGTTATTATAGTTTGCTGGCTTTGTCTCTTCTGCTGGAATTTTCCCACACGTAAATTCTGACCAATCGAAAAGCAGTTTAGGAAATGCGCCATGGCCAATGAGTGATGTGGATGTTGTCACATGCTTGCGTTTTGGTTCGTTTCAACTGGTTCGGACCAAAGCAATCAGTGTGGTGTGAAAAGGAACCAAAAAAGCTGAAAAATGCAACAATGTATAATTGTTTGCCCTTGGTTCAGACCAAATGAACCGAACTAGAGATGTGAAAGCACCCCAAGCAACAAAAGAAGACATGCGATCAGGCAAGAAGTCAAGGAGCGCAAAGGCCTGCAATCGGATGTAGAGGTTGCTTTATTTCTTCTCGATAGGCGAGTAACAGATTTAGCTTTGTTTTGCAGCACTAATATATGCTGGCTTTTGCTTGATTTTGCTCACGTGTCGTGTTCGCTTGTTTGTTCACTTGCAATCTTAAGCTTGTTCACTTCAGCGATGTTAAAGACCCATTCATTTCTACACCTGATAAGCCTGGAGCGTCTAAACCTCCTCCACTGTCTGTTTCAAGCGTCAGCTCCCAACGTGAGTCCGAAAAGTAAGATAATATTTTCCTAAAATATGTTTGTTTCTTTTGGGTCCTATTTTAGTGACCGATATAACCCTCTCTTATCAATAATTGTAGCATGTTTGTGCTCATGCTGGAGTTTTTCATGAGAACTGTTTCTGTTTTTGGGATGAAAGGGATGACTTTTTCACTTAACATTCGACCTGGATTACCATAGTAACACACATTGCTTTCACTTATTTATGGCATTATGCATTGCGTACGTATGTGTGGGGCGGAGCTATCAAAATAGTGGCGTGTTTGTTTTAGTGGTTTAAATATACCAACATCGGTTACCAGAAAGCACTTACCCCACCTTTAATAAGACACGTTTGTGACCCGTGTGGGCAAAATTAGTCCATTTGCGATCAAAAGCTCATATACACAAATCCGCCGCAAACTTTATGGGCGCCGCCATCTTGCCTGCCGCCATTACTGCGTGCCTGCGAAGTGTGTGACGGTGTGACACTTGCCGGTGTCCTCTAATGACATTTCAATGAAAGCGGATCCTGCACATTAAATAAAATGTCTGGTGAAAGGGAACATTGGGTAGATGATGTCAGGCATTGGCCAAAACTTACAGAAAGGTAATTTATTGACAACAGGATGTATTAATGTATAAATGCGTCTGCCAAATGTAATGTAATTAAGACAGCAATAAAACTGAACAATGTCATTGTGAGCTGTGTTGCTAATATTAGGGCCCTGCTTTCCGTGATCATGGAATTGTTTTACACAAACACGTTTTAAGAACATGAAATAACGAACAGTTAACTGAGGACTTATGCTGCACTTAGAGCAGCGCGCGGCGGTAATGCACGACGCGCTGTAAATGATAACAGAAAATAAATACATACGTGCCTGTTACAAAGGGACTTTAAGTCACAATTACACAAATGTAACTTCGTAGTTTTCTCTATTGTTACTGACATATTATGGTACGAGTCCACTGCCTGAAAACCTCACGACACTGTGATTCATAAGCAGCGGCTGATCTGTGATGTAGGATGCAGTATCTGGCCAATCCATCCCGAACTCATGCCCTGTAGTTTAGGTTCTGACGCTCATCGCATGCCAGATGATTAATAAAATAATCTTATACCTGTAGGAAGATGTATTCTATTGCTACAACTGGTCGTGGCTATTTATTGCAGCTTGTGAACATATGCATGAGCACATCGGTAGGTCACGCAAGTTTACGTGCTGATTTAATAAGGCCATATTTTTTGTAACTGATCATTTCATATATGTCTAACGTTAATTGTGACTAGGTCCGTTTGTAATGGACACGTATGCTTTAATTATTCTCTGTCTTTAAGTGGTTTTCTTTACGTTCATCACAGCGCGCCGTGCATTAACGTTACTGCCGCGCGCTGCTATTTATTTATATATTAATCAATTAATTGTATTATTATTGAAAGTATCAAGATTTACAAACAAATATCGCTGCATAAAATCAACTTCTTCGAATTCGAAATAGGATACAGAAAAGATATAGCCTGAGGGAGCAGCTCTTAATATCCTGAATACAAACAGGGGGGAAAATAATAATAGTATGCATTCGTAACAAAAATAATTTATAAGGGAAAAAAAGGTAGGCTATTATAACATGACATGAGGGGAGAATCAGTCATTGTTAAGCTATTAACCTAATTTGAGAAGTGTTTTCGTGTACGCACTGCTCTAAGTCCTTAGCAGCGAGGCACGCAGTAATGGCGGCGATGCTTTACTTCCGTGTTTCGCCGGATTTGTGTATAGAGTTTAAAGTTCATTTAGCAAACCCATTGCTCCAAATAGCAGTGATGGCAATTTCAAAACACAACTTCATGAAGCCTCAAAGTTTTACAAATCTTTTGTTTCGAATCAACTGGTTCAGAGTGTGTATCAAACAGCCAAAGTCACGTGATTTCAGTAAACGAGGCTTCGCTACAACATCACTGATTCGAAACGTTTCGAAACACTTCACTGTCAATGGTCCCCCACACTAGTGGAAGGTGATCTCTGAGAACCCATGAATCATGAGCATTCACTGAGAAGCATTGAACAAGTGTCTGCGGGTTTTACCTGATCTCTGATCAGTTTTATACATGTGTAGACATTGTAGCACAAGTTTCTTATCGTTATAAAGCACATTATTCCAACTTTGTGAATATTCATAGCACATTCTCAATGGCATGAGTCTGAACCAATGAAATGTGATTTTTCAAATCACGCTGATGTAAACAAAAGGCCTGACACTTTTCTCAAAATTGACTGTGATGACTATCAACTTCAAATAGGTGTAGCTGTGACTTTTTGTGATTCCAACAAATCATACATCATTTTTAAGGTTTTTTTAAGGAGAATGTGAAAATAAGAACTAATTTTTTTAAAAGGTGCTCCTTTTGCCAGCACGGGTCACTTTTAAACTCAAGAAGACATCTGAGATGTACCCGTAAAGAATGTCAAGACTAAGTGTAAACCAGGTAAAAGACAACCTTCTAGAATAAAAGACTCACACAGAAGGTTCCGGTTGCCGGCGAGGGGTGACGAACAGCATGCGGGTTGGCCGCGCACTGCTGGCATCCGGGTGGGCGTTCCAGGGTTTGGCATAGCTGTGGTCAAGGAACACGAGGTCCAACTCTCGCTCATGAACCGACAGCTGGAAGAGCAGGGACGTTCCCATCCTGCGAGCCGACGTCTGGAAGTCTCTCTCTCCTCCAGGACGGAACATGGTCCTCTAGCCCCACACAGAGGCTCTGCGGTTCCCGCAAAAAAGGGACGCTTGCACCGTAAACATGAACCCTAGAATTAAACAATCCATCAGTATCAAGCGTCCTGATGAATAGAACATTTGGGTAATTCCATGTCAACTCAACCAGAGGTCCCAGGCTAAAAAAAAATTGTCTTCTTTTTCTGGTGAAAGAAATTATGAAGAAAGACGAAATATTAAATGTCATGAATATATATTGACTGAGTAATCCACTATTTTGAGAGGGGGGCCAAATTACAGTGGGGTGAAAATGACTTTACAATGGCAGCATAACGTTACTTATTTAATGTCACTGAGATTGGTAGGTCTAGTTAAATCGGTTTCAATTGTGACAGTTCAACAATAGGAAAATGTTTATATTAAATGTTTACTGGCTCATGTTTACATACATGAAACTCAAAAAGTATTGTATTCAGTTTTTTAATAAACATTTCTGACAATTAACATTTCAAAAACTGGTTAACTTTACAAAAAGCTGATAATTATTGCAGGAGGAAGGTCTGAAGAATACATTTGGCTCCAAATTTCAGGTGAAATTCGTCATGTCCCCTTAAACAAGTTGATTACTCAGTCAATATTTATTCACAGCATTTAATATTTTGCCATCCATCACTATTTATATTTTTTCCTTTCATCGGAAAAGAACATTAACAACATTTGAGCCGGGGAGATTTCCAAAATGTGGTTGAATTGCCATGAAATGAACCATTTGCACTCATGGGATGTTGTTAGTGTCACCATTATGTACTTTACTCAACTTAATAAAATTACATTGTTTGACATAACAAAGAACAAAATTAATTATTATCATGGTAAATGTTGTAGGTTAAATTGTTTAGGGGGCCATGACTCTTAAACGTCAAGAAAGCCTCATAAGCTGTGTGTTCGTTTAATGCAGTAACAGCTCCAGTTGGTGGCGACGCCAGTCTCGAGGCTTCACGCGAACACGCATGGGCGTGTTATGGGCCCGCGCCACACAGTTCGTCACATTCGTGCCAGTTTGCTACAGCTGAGGTTTAAAATCACAATAATCAACCTTAAATATGCCATGTGTTACTTGACCTATACGCAAACAACCTCACACGTTTACGTTTTGTCATTACGGTGTTATAATATGATCTTGTAGGCTCTTAGCTTTGAGGCTAACTCGATAAAAATTACTCACTGTCCGCTATCAGGCTCCTTTTATGTCATTTCGGTCCAACGAATGATCTTCTGAACAGTGCAAATAATACTGAAGAGGTCTGATTCATAAGACGAGAAAACAACTAACTCCAATCCACTCCAATAAGGGTTTAGCTTCAGATGACTATCTTTTGTTATACTACCGCGCCACAGCGGTTGAACGGAAAACCCGGAGTGGAGCTGTTGTGTTGGGAGCTGCGAGAAACCCGGACTGGAGCACACTCGCCGTCAGTGTAGCTGTTGTGTTGGGAGCTGCGAGAAACCCGGACTGGAGCACACTCGCCGTCAGTGTAGCTGTTGTGTTGGGAGCTGCGAGAAACCCGGACTGGAGCACACTCGCCGTCAGTGTAGCTGTTGTGTTGGGAGCTGCGAGAAACCCGGACTGGAGCACACTCGCCGTCAGTGTAGCTGTTGTGTTGGGAGCTGCGAGAAACCCGGACTGGAGCACACTCGCCGTCAGTGTAGCTGTTGTGTTGGGAGCTGCGAGAAACCCGGACTGGATTTCAGACTGTCACAGTGGTACCACTGCAGAAGCACCGCCTTTGAAGACGTTGACCTTTGTTGAAATATTTTCCTAGTAAAAAGTACGTTTAATTATTCTAGTGCATTGTTGTTATAATTTTCATATGGTAGCCTACATATTATTATTGTTATATGCTTATTTTAGTATATTTGGATTTCACTAAAATGTAATGAGCTATCCATTAGTTTAGTTAAGATGCTGGATGTAGGTCTTTGGCTCGACTCCGTACTTACCGTCAGACCTCATATTGATTATATAGTGAAAAACATAAACTGTAGCTTAATAATGTTATATCACAGAATTAATTGTTTTACAAAACAGATAAGATTAAAAAATATGACTCAACTATTGCCTATAATTGATTATGCGGATGTTGTACAAAAGTCTGCAGATTTGTTCTGAGGTGTCCATTTAGAACTCATCACTGTCAAATATCAGTTTAACTGGTTGCAGTTTGTTCACAAATGCATTTTCTCAAACTACCCATCCAATTTAAAAACAGCACTTGATTCCATATCAATCATCATACAGATTAAAGGGTTAGTTCACACAAAAGTGGGTGAACTAACCCTTTAAGAGACACTGATATTCTTTTGTTTTGTGTACCAAATAACTAAAGAAATTGGGAGGAGAACCGTTAAATTTAAAGCCCCTTTTGGAGCTTCTGTCTTTGTTCTGTATATCAATCAATCAATCAACTTTATTTATATAGCGCTTTTACAATCACGATTGTGTCAAAGCAGCTTCACAGTGTCAAACAGGATAATATTGCGACAAAATTAGATTTGGCTGTACAGTCGTTCTGGAGAAAACAGTGATGTTATCAGCTTATTTTAATGTATCATATAGCGACAATGTTGGCAGATCTGTATGATAGTTTATAGAATTTAATAAGACCTAATTCATACATTTTATTTGTATAATAAGTTGAATAACTTTAATCATATTTTTAGTGTCCCCAACTGAGCAAGCCAAGCCAAAGGCGCAAGCCACATACAATATATGTATGTGAAGTTTTTTATGATGTCCCTTCGAAAACGAAATGTCACATCTCAAGGCGTTTTTCCTCTTAACAATAAATTTAAAAGCTAATAGATTTTACTGTGATATTTATACAAACGTGGACTGGCTTGGCTGGACTAGCTTTTGTGTAAGGTCGTAATGTTGGCTATTGAATATGAAAAGAGCAAACAAAAACAGTTCAACATTTGTTAATACACAGTGAGGAAATAACTCGGGCTGACACAATCATGATATAATTGAGAAATATGTAAGACTATCAGATAACATCTGGCGTTGTGAAAGAGATTGTGAAACCGCCTGATAATGTTGATACAATGAAAAATACTTAGTTTTAGAGAAACGATTTCACAATGAACCAAAAATTAAGCAACCAATAACAATATTTACAAAAATAAATTTCACATGCTCTATAGCCTATCATAAAGAAGAGACACATCATGCTTACATTCACTGAAAAAAAGGATTCTGTGATGAAAGTAAATACTACAGAAAAAAGAACAAATATATATATATATATATATATATATATATATATATATATATATATATATATATATATATATATATATATATATAATTTCTACATGAAAAAGGCAAGAATTCCCCCAAATCTATATTAGTATTCAATTGAATAAAATTAAGTAAAACCTACTCAACATTTTTGATACAGGCGCATGAATAATACGTTTGGTTTTTCACTGTTTTTCAGCTGTATTTACACAGGTTTATCCTTGATTTTGTTGTTAGGTTTAGTAACTTGCCATTTTGTGACATCTGAAGTTCATTTCAAAAACGTTCAGCTCAAAAACGATCCATCAAACATTACCGTCATTGTGTAATGAGGTCTCTGTTCAGCTGAGGACTGCGTTACTTCAATGTGTTGTCTCCACAATATCTGTGGTATTATTTACTTAGATGTTATAAAGCATTTAAAAATGTGATTTAATTTAATGTTATATAGGATAGGATCTTTATTGTCATTGTCACATGCACAATGAAACACATCTGAAGCACACGTGTTCTTGTGTATTTTAACAAAGGGTATATGTGGGCACGCCCATGGTCGTCATGGTTGTCCCTATAGTCTCTTAATAAGTCATGGGTGCGTTTTGGGGCGTAACGTATTTACATGGCAGAGTTTGCGAGGCGAAAGACTGAAAGCTTCTCCAGAGAGGAATCCTTTTATTTTTAATATTTAAATATGTCTGTGTGCTGCTGCGCGTCCCTGTGTGTGTAATAAGCAGAGTCTATCTACATGCATTGTGCACCCAAATAACACAGAAAATACTGTGCTTTTCACGCTGTAAAAAATTATTTAGAAAAAAAGTTACCTGGTTGCCTTAAAATGTTGAGTTCATTGAAATTAAAATTTTGAGTTAATAATACAATGAACATTTCTTGAGATTCGACAACCTTTATTAAAATATTATTAAAAGATTTTGTAAGCATATTGAGTAATTTTGTGTTTTATATTTCTGATGACGCAGTGAAACATGCCAAATAGTGCTATTTTCATGATTTATCAATTTTTTTATGTGGTTCAGATACAAAAATATTTTGAGTTTCTATTTATTAAACAAATTTCCTTCATTGTATCAACTCAGATTTTTAATTTCAATAAACTCAATTTTAAGGCAACCAGGTTACTTACTTTTTTAAGTTAAACCAACAAAAAACAACATTTTTTTTTTTACAGTGCAGGGCTGGATTTCACGAAACCTTCTTAACACTACGCCCTTCTTAAGTTAAAGGTGTATCTTAACATTAATACGTGTTTGCCGCAACGATATTAGTTAGGTACACCTTCTGTAAGTCAGACTTTCGTACGGTTGGTCTGGACCACTCTGAGCTATACCTTTTCACTGCTGACAGTTCATTCCAAGTGGCCACCACTGTTTCTTCTTTACATCTCTTTATTCTGCTAATTTAAGTGTTTTCATGCAAAGAATACAATTGTCATTACACTGATGGTTGTTAGCTGTTTTACATTTGATTATATTATCTAACGGTAGGCTACATCCGCTGGCAAACTATTATGGAGTCTATTTAAAGGGAATGATTGTGGATGGGAGTTTGGTCGGATCCATTTAGTGTGTGTGTGTACTTCATCAGAGAAAACTTTAGTCGCCTGCTACGATGTCAGAAGCTGCAATTCAAAATAAATTTTGCCTGCCATGGCACACAACACTTTTGTTTTTGCCCCTATTTTTTAAGAGCTGAACTCAAAGATTATTTTATGTTTAAACCTATTTTATGTACCCAAAAGGCCTCTCAAATATTAACACAAAATCTGTGTTAGTGAGTACTTCTCCTTTGCCAAGAAAATCCATCCACCTCACAGGTGTGGCATATCAAGATGCTGAAGCATGATTAATGCACAGGCAGGGCTGGACTGGGGCTAAAATTCGGCCCTGGCAAACCTAGCCCAACCGGCACATGAGTTCCCCTATGAATGTTTTTGCTGGGGTTTGGGCCTTAAATTCAAGCAAATAAATAAAACTAGGACATGGACAAATAATGATGGATATTATCAAATTTACTGCAAATGCAGATAACAAACTTAATATTGCACTTTTCCCACACGTTCCAAACCTTTATGACTTTCTCTCTACCGTGAAACACAAAAGAAGATATTTTAAAGAATGTTGGCAACCAAGCCACTTTGTTTAGGCCACCATTGAATATTGTATGGACAAAAAAACAGACTTAAATTATTTTATTTTATGTTGCGCAAAAATAAATTCATTTACGTTTGGAATGACATTATGGCGAGTAAACATTTTTGCATTTTTGGGTTGAACTACCCCTTTAAAAACTTTTTTTTTTTTTTAAATCATATTTTTCAAGAGTAAACACCTAATTTATGTAAGACAATGACATGTATCTTTCATGAGGTTCTCAATAAAATAACATTTAGTTAAATGTTATTAGATCTATTAAAAAGGTTATAAAACATTTAAAAAGAAAAAAAGTGTTGTCCTTAATTTGTGGGATCCAGACTTTAAAGCAGTTTTATTTAATTATAATGACACTTTAAATGAGTTTAACTGTAGGCCAGTTTTATTTAACTGTAAGAGCATGGTAGTCGCAGGTAAAACCATGCTCCTCATTACCGTGGGTATTTGGGTTCTAAAATATATAAACCATATATAAAAAACTATTGAATTTGTAATAAAAAATATTGTAAACACATGTAGAAAATACAAAAACAGCCACTATAAAAGTGATTAATATTCCACAATAGTAATAATAGCAACATTTTTAATAAATACTTTTCTTCCAAAGCACCTTATTTCGTCACTGTTAGTAGCTGCGAGGTAAATTGTGGTTGTGCTAAAGTGACATGTTTGTTGTTGTGTGTATTGCTGTTTTCTACTTTACCTCGTCATGTATTTGAAATGCTTGCGGTTGTTTTTAGCTGATTCACCACAGAACCTGTAATGTTCCCATTTCACATGATTGTATAAAACAAAATTCATAGTCAAAGTGGCGTTCATCACTGTATAGAGCAGCAGAAACTGTACGTTCCACAGCAGCTGCATTGTGCAAATTATCGCCTTTAGCAGTTCCATGCGCCATGCACTCAAATAAAAAAATAAATGACTTAATATGGAGGGGAGGTCATTCTCACTTTGGCCTGTCAATTCAGAAGACAAACCAATGGGCTGCTGTCGCTGAATGATGGGCCAGTCAGTGACAGAAAATTAAAACAATAAAATAAAAATAAAAACCAGCCCCAAAGTGCGTCGGCCTAGCCTAGAAATCTTGACGCACCCTAGCAGCAGCAAATCTAATCTGTCCGCGACTATCATCTAGCAACTCTCAATACCCTTCTGAGATGTAAACGCCAAACTCTGTTCAGGCCAATCACATCGTGTATAGAGTCGGTGGGCGGGACTTAACATAATGACGGCAGAGTTGCGTTTGCGTGCTACTAGTAAACACAGAAACTGGCGAACGGCGGTCTTTCGAATCAGCTTTGAACGCCACTCTGGAAGACTTGGAGTTAAGCTTTTCTCTGAGAAAAGAACAAAGAACGGCACCTTGTCTTGTAACCTTGTCAGGCTAGCGTCGGTCCTCAGGATAAATGCCTGTTATGCCAGATCAGATTACCAGTCCATCTCTGTGCACAGGTGTGCTTTAGGCTGGCCACAGGAAAAGGCCACTCTAAAATGTTCAGTTTTATCACACAGCACAATGACTACGATTACATGGACAGCAGTAATCTAATTATTGACCTTATTCTAAATAAGACAATATTCTGATTAAGGTGTTTACATGAGTTGCTTTTAGAGTACTCCGTTCATGTTCCCGTTTTACATGTGATAGAACATAGATCGATTATGGCACGTCATTACGTCCCCAATGCCACGTTATGTTCTCCAACATCCAATCATAGCGTGACTTTGGCAGGTGTGTTCATTTTATGGGCTCAGTAAACCCGCTAACTTCACCTGCGGGTGTCGCTGTTGGACAGTGTTACTTTACATTAGGAAGTATAACAAAACATGCGTTTTTATAATGTTTTATATCTACATTTACGTTGATTTATTTTTGTAATATGTATTGCCTCTTTTTTTTTTTTTTGAAGAGACACTGCCCCTCTTTCCTCCTTATTGACAGCCTACATTTAAAATAATAGCTTTGATTAATTATGAAAAAGGTTTAAAAATCATGACTCTTTGGATTGTTTTTCCTGCTGTCGAGCCACAGGCGTTCACTGAATGACCCATCTGGTTTGCGATTACAGATACAAAGTTATTGTATTTTACTTTTACAATGAGCATAATAATTACAACAAAAATAAAAATAGAGAGAGAGGACGCAGTGTTCAGAATGAACAGTCAAGTAAAACACACACCGCCCATAGCAACGACGTTTATGGCAACGACTTTTCAGACTGACAGATACATAAAAGATAAACGCGACTTTTCCACTATTTGTTACTGTTTTGTACACGTTGTTATATTAAGTATAATTCCAATTATGTTTTATTGGCCACAATATTATCGATGATTGTTGAAAGGGGCACTTTTGATTAATTTTCAAAAAGGGCAGAGGCTCGAACCCACAAAGCCTCCCCTCTGCACTTCCCTGTTGTGCGTAACGTTGTGTCCTGTCACAAAATGCGGCGAAATCTCCGACATGACATTAATAGTTAGATTAAGGTGTGTACATGTCTCTGATAATGCGACTAAAATAGGCATACTCCACATGTCTTAATCCGATTTATGTTTAGTTAGATTATGACTTTAATCAGATTAAGGTAATTAGAAATCGCTGTCTACATGGTAGCCTCTTAATCAGAGTATTGTCTTAATCAGATTAATATCGGAGTATTGTTGTCCATGTAAACGTAGTCAATGTCACAGATGTCGCAAGTTTTGAGGGAGCGTGCAGTTGGCATGCTTGTGAATTGAATATTCATATCAAGCTGTCTCCAAAAGCGTTTTAAAGAATTTGGCAGTACATCCAACTGGCCACACAACCGCAGACCAGCCCAGGACCTCCACATCTTAGCATCTTCACCTCCAAGAGCATCTGAGACCAGCCACCCAAACAGCTGCTTACATAACCAAAAGAATTCTTGCACAAACTGTCAGAAATCGTCTCAGGGAAGCTCATCTGCATGCTGGTCGTCTTGAACTGACTGCAGTGTGCTGTCGAAAACAACTTGAGTGGGCAAATGCTCTTATTCGATGGCGTCTGAAGAGTTGTTCTCTTCACGTTGTGGACCAACAATCAACCTGACCAACTCTATGCAAAGGAGATCTGGTGCACTGTGAGGCAAATGGTGGACGCACCAGATACTGACTGTTTTTTGGACCCCCACAATAGAGTAAAACTGCACATTTAGGCCCCGTCCACACGGAGACGCGTTTCGCTGTATACGTATAAATTTTGTACCGTATCAGCGTTTCGTCCACACGGATCCGGCGTTTTGAAGCATGAATCCGATATTTTTCGAAACCGGGTCCCAAAGCGGATAAATCTGAAAACGATCATCTTCCGTCTTCGTGTGTACAGCGAATCCGTATATTTTCTGAAACGGTGATGTCATCACACTACGTCCAGCATGGTGAAGAGTTTAAGGGATACAACTACGGGCACTGGGCATGCGCACATCAATATTGCCTCATTTAATTACCGTATCTGCATTATTGTAAGGGTATGTTTTGGGTTGGGGTAGGTGTAGGCGTTAATAAAACACATCTGTAAAGTAGCAAATGTATTTATTGTTATTTTATTGTGAGATTTTGGCTCACCTCCGACCACTGCTATACCCCTGCTAGCCACAACTCTTCTTCTCCGTTTTTAGTGTATTTCTGTGGCAGAATTACAGCGCCACACACTGGCCTGGCATGTAAACTACATCGTTTTTAGTCCGTTTTCTTAATCCTGTGTGTACGCAGATATTTCTTGAAACAAGGAAAAAAAATGATCGGATTAGGAAAGCGCTGGCTTCGTGTGGACGAGGCATTAGAGTTGCCTTATATTGTGGCCAGCCTATGGCACACCTGTGCATTAATCATACTGTCGTCAGCATCTTGATATGCTACACCTGTGAGGTGGATAGATTATCTCTGCAAAGGAGAAGTGCTCACTAACACTAACACCGATTTGTGAACAATATTTGAGAGAAATAGGCCTTTTGTGTACATAGAAAAAGTCTTAGATCTTAGATTTTGAGTTCAGCTCATGAAAAAAAAGCGTTGTTCATAATTTTTTTCAGTGTATTTTACTGCATGAAAGTGCAAAGGTGCTGTTAAAGTCGATAATCAAACAACTTAAAACTTGTGCTTGTTTTTTAATGCATGTTTTTGTTGAATGTATGTTTCTGTCACAAAGTGATTCGAAGTGCCACACACTAGTGACCCTGCTATTCAGAAATAAATCTTAATAGCAGGGTCATCAGCGTGTGGCACTTTGAATCATTTTGTGAAGCGATTGGTTTAATTGATTCGAAGCTTTGAAAAGCTTTGTTTCTCGTATCACTAAAACAAGCGGATCATGTGGTTTGGCCAGATGTTCCGCCCTCTTCTGTTTGGTTTAAAAACACCCATTGTGCTCTGACTGCATGCATTTCATCAGACCATCATCTGTGCTAAACTTGCAAAAATGGTAAGTTTAATTATAGAATTTACACATTTAGTGTTGTATACCATTGTTTACAGTAATAAGTTCCTAATTTTTTCTTTACAGACATCTTTGGCTCTGGTGTTGGTATTTTGTGCCATTGTCTCTTTAAGCGATTCTGCCTGTTTCCGTCAATTTCCAGAACCAGGTAAATACAAAATATACTTGATACCATATTTTGCATAATTAGAAAAAAAGTTACCTGGTTGCCTTAAAATTTTGAGTTCATTGAAATTGAAATTTTGAGTTAATACAATGAACATTTTTTGAGATTCGACAACCTTTATTAAAATATTATTAAAAGATTTTGTAAGCATATTGGGTAATTGTGTGTGTTTTATTTCTGATGACGCAGTGAAACATGCCAAATAGTGCTATTTTCATGATTTATCAAATTTTTTATATGGTTCAGATACAAAAATATTTTGAGTTTCTATTTATTAAACAAATTTCCTTCATTGTATCAACTCAAATTTTTAATTTCAATAAACTCAAAATTTGAAGGCAACCAGGTTGCTTACTTTTTTATGTTAAACCAACAAAAAACAACCACATTTTTTTGCAGTGTGGGTGTGTCAAACATGTCAGCCCAATCAGCAGCAACATGTATATAAACCAAACAGTTTTAAAAAGACAGCTTACACAATGGGTCCATAAAAATACTATACATATTTACATATTTTTTAATTGTATTGTGGAGTGACACTTTCATAACGTTTTCTATTCTCCTCTGATTATATAATGGTAAATATTACAATATTGTGGCTCAACAGTGATCAGCAATAATTATAATCACAATAAAATAAGTTATAATAAGGTCATATAACACAGTCTCAGAGGTAAGAAATGGATTTTCCTTCACCTGAAATCTTTGTCTGTTCATCCTAAAATGAGAGTCAAATGTTGCATTGCAATAATTAGGGATCACCACACTTTTTTTATTGCAGTATTGAACACGTGTAGCCTACTGATTTCATCAAACTCCGCAAATTCTTAAAAAAGAACACAAAGAATTGCCTTTTTCGGCTTCCACAGATGCAACTCTTGCATCATCAGAACAGGGTGTCAAATGCAGCACCATTTTCGTTTAAAAATGTTTTTTTACAACATTTTGTCGAGGCTGAACAGCCCTAAACAAAGAAAATCACATGGCAATCAGGAAATCTGACTACAAAATACCAAATGAAAGACATGAAAACAAACAAAACCCAAAACCAACCATGACACTATGTAGGTAAATAAACACTGTATTGCTTCTTGACAACTCTTAACAATTTCTTCTTAATTTGTTTGAATTCATATAGGGGCAACACATTGTATGGAGAGTAACACCCAGCATCCATTGGGAAGTACTTGGACAAACAAAGAATGCTTCACATGCAAGTGCTTCTCCGACGGAGGAATGGCGTGCTGTGACATGTAAAACATTTAACTAAATCATTTAGACATTTCCCTCAGTTTCAGCCACAGATGCGTTTGGTATCACAAATTAACTAGGAACATTTTTTACAGCATTTTTTGTTAATTTATTAATATAGGCTACTAATGTTTATAGTTCATAATTGTTCATATTACATTAACTGGTAATTTATCAATAACTGTTTAACGTATTAGTATTTGTAAAAAGTAACAATAACCAAGATTAATCAATGCTGCAAAACATTCTCTTGTGGAAAATAAGTGTGCTAAATTATTAGATAAAATATTATATATTAAATTCAATTTTAATTCAAGCTTTATTTCAGACTCATAAAATGTCCATAGCCTATACAAACATTTACATAAAAACAAAACAAAAGAAAAAACGAAACAATACAATAACAAATTAAAATCCATAGGACTTTCCCCAGTGTCTCCAGAGCTCAGGGCTAAATCTGACAGTGCTCTGCTCAGGCATTGTTAAAACATTTATAATATCCTTTTGTGAGTCCTCAAGGCGCTTCATAAATGTATATACATAATTCTGAATCACTGCATGCAGTGTGGGAACATTATTTTGAACAAATAACAAACTGGCACTTGTCCACTGAGGGACCTTCAATAGCATGCGCAACCTGCAGCTTCCTGTCTTTACTTTTACTGTAACGGCAAAGACCACAAGAGGGCAGTGTAGAGCGGAATACAGTAAGCTTCGGACAGACACACTTTTACCTTATTTGTACACATGTGAAATTTGCGGGGCAACATATTTGCTTGTGCATACAATTTACAATAGGCCTACTGTCTCTGAATGTCGTCATCGTCACTGAAGTCACTCCTGATAATGTGACCAAGATATTTGACATTTTCCACAACAGCAAGCTCATCTCCAGAGGGTTAAAACACAGGAAACACAGACTTAAAGGGTTAGTTCACCCAAAAATGAAATTGATGTCATTAATGACTCACCCTAATGTCGCTCAGAACACAGTTTAAGATATTTTATATTTAGTCCGAGAGCGCATCTGAGTGTAGGCACATTATACTGTCCATGTCCATAAAACATCATCAAAGTAGTCCATATATGACATCAGTTAGTTAATTAGAATCTCTTGAAGCATCGAAAATAAATTTTGGTCCAAAAATAACAAAAACTACGACTTTATTCAGCATTGTCTTCTCTTCCTTGTTTATAAACGGTTATGAATCAGTGAATCGATTCAGGATTCGGATCGCCGAATTAAGAATCGATATGCTGATTCATAACATTTTAAATCAGAATAAAGTCAGGTTTTTTTTTTTTTTTTTTTTTACAAAACTGTAAACATATATAATATTATTTGTAAATATATAATATTAATTAAATAACAACTTACATGTATTTAAAGAGAGTTCACATTCATGGCTGTTTAAAGGGGGGGTGAAACACTCAGTTTCAGTCAATCTCATGTCAATCTTGAGTACCTATAGAGTAGAATTGCATCCTTCATATCTCCGAAAAGTCTTTAGTTTTATCATATTTATAAAAGAAATATGGGCTGTACCGAGTCTTTCCGGAAAAAACCGAGCGCCTGGAGGCGTATCGTGTGGGCGGAGCTAAAGAATGACAAGCGCGCAAAGCGGTGACGTCCTCAAGCGTGGAGAAACCCTTCTATCTCAGCTAATACAGATAATGATCCAGAATCAAATCTGAGGCTGAAATAAATTGAACAGGAGAAACGGCAACATCAGGATGTCCGTCTCTGTGGTATGTACTGTATTAAGGGGCCTTTGTGTGTCTTTACGCGCAGTTTATGAGGACATGATTCGGTTTATGGACTATTGTATGTGACTAGACCTTAGAGGTAGCAAGCAAAACGGTTTTGCACGTCAGAGTCAGAATAGTGTAACGTTATACAGAACAACAATGGAGTAACCGTTAGCGCATTTGAATGACGAAGCACGCGATCGTATCGTTTACTGATGTTTACTCATGCGACGGTAGCCAATAGCAGAGACATTTGAAGTTGATTTACTCACCGGCATCTTCCAAAGCAGGACCGCTCTGTCAAAAACACACTTCTTTGGTATGATTTGGTGAAGTCCTGTGACAGCAGTGGCGTGGAAATCCACTTTGCGACGCGACTGAAGCGATGCCTTGAAGCTTCCCGTCATTTCTGCGTTCAAATCGGTTCAAATGCAGCGCTGCCTTCCCGGAATGCTGTGCTGAAGCGTTGAAGTCGCTCGACGTCACCCATAGGAATAAAGTGGAGCGCGGCGCGACATAAGTGTTCACGGAGGACTGGATCTGCACCTGAGAGACTGTTTACAGCGTGCATTTCCTCTCTCTCCCTCTAGTCACGCACGCGCGCACCCTTCCGGGAGAAGAGCCCGTACAGCCCATACAAGGACCTTCCGCTCTATTTAACGTCAAGTAGACCCATACTCGAAAAAAACTCGCCGAAACTTGTGAGAAACCGGAAGGAGTATTTTTAACACAGAAATACTCCATCAAACGTCCAACATTAGTTTTTGAAACTTTGTCTATGTTTAGGATGGGAATCCAAGTCTTTAACAGTGTAAAAAGCTCAGTATGCATGAAACAGCATTTCACCCCCCCCCCCCCCCCCCCCTTTAAGAAGGCTATACTCTTAAAGGTGTGATGAATTGAGAAATCAACTTTCCCTTGAGCTTTTGATATATAAAAGGTAATGGTAATATGAGATTATCCTGTAAGTTTCAGAGCTAAAAGGTCCTTGTTAGTCAAAGAAAAGCTTTTATAGACACCAGGCCCAGAAACCGATTGTGAGCTTCATTCTTACATCATAGCACTATAAACACACCTCTACAGAACGTGTAATTCAGTAGCCCCGCCCACCTACTCGTTAAACTGTTCGGTCAATCGCTAGCCAGCAGCAATAAACATGTGGAAGAAAATAGCAAGCTAGATATTGTGGAAGAACACAGTCGCTGCATAAGCTTCCTTCGGATCCTAATATGAGGAATGTGTGATACTTCATTTATTTTTAATGAAGTTCCAGCTCACATGGGGAAGAACGTTTGTGTGTTCGCTTCATTTCATTGTGGAATCGTTTGTAAACAAGTCTCAGGTGCTGGATTTGCAGACACAATGCTGTGCCTTCTATATTGGATCCGACAGGAATGGTGCAACACACTTATGTGAGTAAAACGACTTTTTTATATGTAATAGTAGTCCCGGGGCGGGGCTGTTCCAGACCAAAACGTACACCCGTCGGCAGAAACTCTTTCTTGACCTGGGCGCGCAAGTGTGTGTGTGTGTGTGTGTGTGTGTGTGCGGTTCGCGCTTATATCGCCTGATCGTGCGGGTGCGGGCACAATCGCGGGTGGATGAGAAGTAAATGATTTTACTTTGTTTGTTTGATAAAGACAAGTTGCAGTTGCCACTTTCAAAATAATCTCCCTCATGTGAACTGAACTGACAGGGGCATAGATATGACAGGAGCTGAAGCTCATTAAATATGCAAATCTTATCCCATCCTAGCCGTGGGCGTTTACTTCAAAGTCTTCAGTGCTGCACGCCCATCAGAACCCAGCGTTTAGAAGACAGCCTCAAACTTATTAGTTATGGTGTTTTTGAATGTAAAAAACACACAAACGTCACTAGTTGACCTCTATAAGTATAAAAAAAGAAAAAAAGCCTGTTCATTACTCCTTTAAAAAGTGCACTTTATAATGTCAAATTAGAATCTTTCCTTAAAATACATTTTAAATCAATATTTAATAGTGGTTTGATATGCAGAAGTAGTTAATATTGTTAATGTGTTGACATAAAGCAAATGTAACGAACACTGTAAAAAAAATGTCTCCAATTGAACATTTTCTAATGACTGATCACATTGAAAATTTTCAGTTGGCCAAATTGAAAATCTGTGGTCAGTCACTTGAAAATTTTCAATTAGAGAACTGATTTTTTTTTTTTTACAGTGTACTTGATTATATTTGTACTGTAGTGTGTTATATGATATGACATTTAAAGATAATATAAATCGCAACTTAATAATTACAAATGTGGAATTACATATTTGAACACGACATCTTATAACCAACAACCACATTTCAATAAAATGTACTTATTTCCTAAGTATGCTTGTTTTCCACAAGTGTTGTTCATGTTGCATTCAGCTTTTTGTTTTTAAAACAGCTTCAGATCACAGTTTTAAGTGCTGTAGTTTAACATACTTTTCATTCATGTTCGCAAACTGAGGGATAAGCTTAGATTTATTTCTGTGACTATGGAGAGTATTTTGTGCATTTTAGAAAGTTCCCATAACGTAATATGTGCTTTTTGTTATAGGGGAGTCAGGATTGCCAGGACTGAAGGCTGCATTGTGAAATATGATTACAGCAAATGCACAATTAGAGTGTTTCATCCAAAAGATCCCACTATTGTGTGTTCCTATGATTCCCATATTGCAAAATAGTTTCCAATGATTGAAAATACAATTCAGTGATGTGTACGTATTTAGACTAAAATGAATCAACTGCTTTTGGATCAAAACTGAACTACACTGCCAACTGTAAATAATACACAACTGGCTTTTCTTCTTACTTATTTCTTACTTACTTAAAAAACTCTTATTTTTAAAAGCTAATTTGAAAATATTTGTAAAAATAAATTACCTTAGCACTTGTCCATGTATAGAGGCATATGCATGCTGAAAGATAGTTTTATTGTAAAATTATTATTTTTTTAAAAATAGATTTTTAGAAAAGTATGAAATAGTATGAAGTATGACCTTGTTGTTTATGATTTGTTTGTATTGTTTACTAATTAACTGAATTGTTCAAATTACTAAATTTAATTAATATTTTTGTTTTTCTAATGATTAAATAAAATGTTCTCATTACACATCACAATAAACTTTTGTGTGAAATCAATACTTATAGCACCACTTTTAAAAACCAAAAATAAAAATAAAATGGACATACTTTAGGAAATGAAGGTATTTTACACAGCTGTAATTTTCAATACTTGCAAAATTCAGAAACTTTTTATTAGCAACGATTTGGTCTCATGACCTTCATATAATACTTAAAATCCATGACATTTAAAAAGGTAACATGACTTCCTGGACTCCCACCCACCCAACCTCCTCCCATCTACACCTTATCCTCACCTCTGTCCTGTCGACCCATCCGCTCACCCTCAGTCCACCATTGGGGAGGTGGGTTTACTAGTCGTCAGATCCATCATGGCGTGTAGATACAGGGTTTCCATTGGCACCTGCTCCACCTCTGTCAGTCAGCCCCCTGAAGTCGTTGGTCCTTTCTTCTCCATTGTTCCTCCCTCTGTCAGCTCCACCCTGGTCCCTCCTGTGTCTTCTGCCAACCCTTCACCTGCCCATCGTCCTCATCCAAATCCTCCTCAGGTCCCCCTTCAGCAGCTCTCTTCATCCTGAAACAGCGTGAGGATGCTCCTTGTTGGAGGGGGCGTAATGTCACAGCTATGTCCTGTTTTTTTCATGGACTTTAAGTGCTTTCATTTGTCACGTTTCTTTGTTCAGTTTCCCGCCACTCCTCTGTCCCCATGGTTACCCCTCGTTAGTTTAGTTCTGTTCAGCTATGTTTTGTCAATTAAGTTTGACTTTTTCTGGTTTCAGTTTGCTATTTAGTTTGCCCTTTTTCTCAGTCCTTGTCCGATCTCCATCTATGTATAGAGTGTGTTACCTACCTGAATGACTTAGTATCCTTTATCATTAAATTGAACTTGAATTGTATTTACCTGTCTTCGCCTTTCTGCCTGCTATGAAAATTACAATGTGTCCGACCTGGCAGCCGTTTTTGTACTCCTCCAACTGGCAGATATCGCCATGCAGCCAGTGGCAGGCTAGTGTACTTCATCTCGAACAAGCCAGGGTTAGTTCACCCAAAAATGAAATTTGTCATTAATGACATTGTTCCACACCCGTTAGACCTCCGTTCATCTTCAGAACACAGTATAAGATATTTTATATTTAGTCCGACAGCGTATCTAAGTGTATATACTGGCCATGTCCAGAAAGGGAATAAAAACATCATCAAAGTAGTCCATATGTGACATCAGTTAGTTCATTAGAATCTCTTGAAGCATCCAAAATACATTTTGGTCCAAAAATAACAAAAACTACGTCTTTATTCAGCATTGTCTTCTCGTCCGCGTTTGTTTTCAATCCTCAAATAAAGATTCAAACGGTTGTGAATCAGCGGATTGATTCATGATTCGAATCGCCAGTGTCACGTGATTTCCGCAGTTTGGCAGTTTGACAGCGATCCAAATCATGAATCAATACGCTGATTCATGACCATTTGAAGTTATGACTACGTGAGTTTGTTTCATGTAAAAAATTAACCTCTAGTATATGGATGTTGCTTTTGGCAAACACAAAATATTTACTTAAGCCCTCACCTTCAGATCTGGTCAAAGGGACTTCAAACATTTCAGCATTTATTGGGTACAATGTAATAAAAGAATTTATATACATTTTTTTTTAATAATTATTAATATCACAGTGTTGCTGATCTCCTCATTGCCATTATGTTTTTGAATATGCTGTCTGATGCTTTGATCTGTTCTAACGAATCAAATCACACTGAAGAGAATGAAAAAGTTCCTAGTCAAATTAAGAAAATAGATTTACTGTGTTACTGTACGTTAATAATATATTTATATGATTATGTAATCCAATAAGTTTGCATTTACTATTAAACTATATATTCAACTCACACATTTTGATTTTATTCAGTTTATTTATTATTCATTTGATAAAAATAAATAAAGAAATCAATAATTACAGCATACATCTGAAAATTTCCACACACACACACACACACACACACACACACACACACACACACACACACACACACACACACACACACACACACACACACACACACACACACACACACACACACACACACACACACACACACACACAAAGAGAGAGAGCAAGACAGATAACATCGAACTAAATATTTTATTTTGTCTTGTTTTAAAATGAATTTCTTATTATAAAGTTAATTATTTTTATATTTGGATCATTAAAATGAATAATATGCGATTTCAACCATGTCTTGTCTTTAAGTGGCAACTTACGTGCCATTATTGCAAAAAAAAAAAGACACTTTGAAAGATCTCAACCAACAACAAAAATGCTGATATATTGTATTTTGTAATGGTCAAATATATAGTCACACAATATACGTCACATTAAAATTAAAGCTTAATTTTCAGCAGCCATTATTCCAGTCTTCATGTGATCTTTCAGAAATCTGGTGCTCAAAATAAATATATTTGAATGCATTTATTTGAAATCGAATCGTATGCAACATAAATGTGTTTACTGTCACGTTTGATATGTCCTTGTTGAATACTTAATACTATTGAATTGTATTAAGTATTAATAAAAAAAAAAAAAATCTTACTGACCCCAAATGTTTGAACGGTATTGGGTACACTGGAATGCTGCTGAGCTTTTGTTTGTTTAAGCTTCAAAGTCCAAACAGCACTTTACTTAACAGACAAAGCTATTTTTCTACTCTTGTAGAGTAAAAACTTGTAGAGAATATTGAGCACACTGTAAAAAATTATTTAGAAAAAAAGTGACCTGGTTGACTTAAAATGTTGAGTTCAACTCAAATTTTTAATTTCAATAAACTCAAAATTTTAAGGCAAGCAGGTTACTTACTTTTTTAAAGTTAAACCAACAAAAATCAACAATTTTTTTTACAGTGTAGTGTATCACATCTGTTCAATAAAACTACAATTAGCTATATGATATTGGTGTAGTTTCCTTAATATAATTACCAAATATGCAATATGACATATCTTTGTGACCATGTCATGATCTGTCTGTAATTAAAAAATGATTATTACCAAAGCATGAACATTAGTACTTATTTATAATAATAATAATAATAATAATAATAATAATAATAATAATAATAATAATAATAATAAATAATGTACTGAAACTATGTAGGGGGAAAAAAAATCACATTTGTGAAATTAATCATTTACATATTGCTCCGCCCTCATCTGTTCACTTAAATACAGGCATAGATTTTGGCTTCATATAATCAGATCACTGTCTGCAGAAACATGGTAAGCTTTCATTATAGCATTGCTTATGTTCATAGTTTAATATATAGATTTTAGGATTGTAAATAGAAATTTTTCACAATTAATTACAGGATTCATTAAATGTCTGTCATTTGCATGTGATATTTTAGACTTGTTTTATACCTGGCGGACAATGATAATACAGCTTTACTAGTGTTAAGAAAACATGCTTTTATTATTCATTGTTGTAAAATTAAATTCACTATAATACTGCAGCTTCAGGTATAACTTAAAGTTTAACATTGAACCAGTTGCTTTGTTTTCTTGTGTTTGTTGACTGTGAAGAGGACTGTGGTTTTGGGTTTGTTTCTGTGCATTGTCCTTCCTCTGGTCAATGCTGCATGCTTCATGAAGGATCACGCAAAACCAGGTACATACACACATAAACTTTACTTTGCTTTTATTGCAGGATTAAAAAAGTATGACCCATTTTTCTGAATTTCCTTGATAGTTACGTTTTGCCAGGATGAAACAGATAAGTCTTGGCATCCTGTTGGATCCTCGTGGAGAAACAGTAAATGTATGGACTGTAGTTGTTCTGCTAATTCCATGAGCTGCTGTGAGGCGTAAGTTAATGCTATAGTGACATCACCTGTTGTATAGATTTCCTCAGAATTGAGGAGGCAATTTTGGGAGGGTTTAACAGAAATGTAAAGCTTGTTTAAAAAAAGCACTTACAACAAATCTGTTAAAGTTTTGTACTTGAGCTGTAAAGATTATTCTTTTTTACAGATGATTTAGAGATTTAGAAGTCGTGGCAAGTTAAAAACCATGTGCAGAAATTAAATTGAAAAATACTTTAAGACCCAAGGCCACAGTGGGGGATCACTGTTGCTCTCTATTACAAAAGCATTAGATGCTGTGTCCGTTGCACTATGGGAACACCTTCAGTGTGTGCAGCACATGTCTGAAGCACATGTGAAATCACAAGAATTTCCGAGGAAGTCATATGAAGCCAACCATCGCACCGGCATGACCCGGCACCTGACAGATTTTTTTCAGAGAGCCCGATCACACATAAATACATATCAATAATACAAGTGTGTATTGTTGCGGAATGTATATGCCCAAATGAATTTTTTGCATGCATATGATTTTTATTGGACCCCACCCCATCCTACCCAAAATTGTGTCATATACATGCGAAAAACTGCATATCAAACTCATTTTGGCGTATACATTACACGACATTGCACACTGTCTACGCATTCTCATGTGATCGTTTTGTTTTCAGATTATTTTTGACTGCATTAAAGTTCTAAATATAACTTAAACATGTTGCTTTGCAATTATATTCATTGTGAAAAGTGATAAATCTGAAATGAATTATTCATTATTAAGTTAGTAAAACATTTTTTTAATATAAAATTAATATTTAAAGATCATATTTTCTTCAATTTGCTTTGGCGTTAGTGGTAATATAAAAGCCAATTATTCAAGTGTTTAGTTGTGGTTTTTGAACATTAGCATTAGCTGGTAAAAATGTACAACAGCAAATAAAAATGTGGTCCGAGTTTCACAAACAATAACCTCAGACAGGCTGAATGAAAATGTAAATCCACCCTCTGTCAGTAGGTGGCGGAACAGTAGAAATCGAGCCGTTTCCCTGGTAACCTCTGTAAACAAAGCACCGCTTTATTTCCCTCTCAGATATACATTCATAGAATTCATAAATACTTTAATTTATATAGACTAATTTACCTCAGCACTTGCTTGTAAGTGTTGTAAAACCTCTCACTTCTTTCCATCAAGGAACCTGTGCTGCATGCTGTGTTTGCGTGCTTTCTATTTTAACAAGAAGTCAAACTAACTTAAAAGACCAGCGACAAGTAGCAACAATCAGTCCTATATAGAGGTGGACTAGGTCATCACATGTGACCCAATCTCTCTGTGGCTTCCTCCACTTTACGTAATCAGAGGTAGATTTAAGGCAGCGTGCTTACCCTGTAAATCGGCTAAGAGTATTCCAGAGAAGGACAACTTTTTTGGGAGTAAGAGTGTAGACAGAATGTTGCCTCAGTCCCTCACTTAAGGCCTCTAGTTGTTTCCTCCCATGGAAGGGATCCTCTGTACTATAGTAATACTAGTAATAGTAGATAGTAATACTTCTACTATCCTCATTCTAGGAGGCTCGGGATTGAGTAGGCAACTGATAGTATAAAAGAGATGGGCGTACCACCCCCTAACCTGTCAGGACTTTATGCCTCCCCTCCAGTTGGGTTGCTTTTTAGGAACTTTATGATGCTTGTAAAGGTGGAATAAAAGTGGGTGATCGCCACAGGCAACTCACTTGTTGGTCTATTTACTCTTTCAGTTGAAATATGTAAGCTTTGTTTCCAAGGACTCTAGAAGTTCAGTCAGCTTTGAGCTGAGGTGAGTGTTCGTGCCTTTAGCAAATGAAAGCTTGGTAACTTGGTAAGCATCTGTGCTGAACTGAAAGCTCACCCTGGGCTCAGATGCCTAGCTGGCCTGTTGTCTGCTTGATATGGTTCAAATGTGTGTTATTTTGGCAAGGTTCCCTGCTAAAATTTGCACTCATGGGTCTATATATCACATAATAGTTGCTTCAACCCGCGGACTTAGAAAACAACCCATACAAAAAAACACGCACTTGGCAACACAGTTGAGCTCTGTTGACATTTGACAATGCGTCGCTTCGTTGCTCTGATTGGTTGTAGGTCTATCTAATCTGGTTGTTAAGGCTGACCTCACACGGCAGCGCTTCCGGGTCCAAGCGCTCTATCTTATACCACAAGAAAAACTACAAACGGTGCTAATATACGCACACAATGTGGTGTAATAGTACAAAAAAAGTTATAATAATAACCTTTTTCTCCATACCAAAATTCCAGATGGCCAGACAGTGATTCATCTTTTATAAATCGTTAAACTATGTCTGTAACGCTGTGACCATAGAGACTGTTGTGTAAACTGTAAGTTTTTTAAATGTTTAACTTTTTTAAATGTTTGATGTTTAATATGAAAAAATAGCGCTCATAAACGGGCGTCAATGGCATTCTCAAGTGAAACGAGTTGAGGCTTGGACCCAGAAACGGCGTTCCTTACGTCACAACTTAACAAGTGGATTGAGGTCTTTCCTGGTTCGGTTGAAACACGCCCCATAATCACAGTCCGATGGAGAAGTTTCAGACTCATTTTCTGACTAGAATTGAGTATGACCACGTCAGGCTAATGTCCTACTGCTGAGGCTGGACATGCAAATGTTTGTGCTTTGTTTCTGTTTGATAGAATAATAAATATATCTATTAAAGTACTGATATTCTGTCTATAACTTGATCCTCCTGCTGCCCTGTATCTCACGGTCTCATTGGCTGTCGGTCATCGCCGATGTAATTCAGTCAGAACCCAGTTCACACAGCAGAGTTTGAATCGCTGACAGGTCAAGATATTTAGCATACCAAATATCTCACAGGCTTTGACGACTTGTCGGCAATTCTCTCAGATCGCATCTTTGATCATTTATACTGCCATTTGTCTGCGATTTCCCAAAACCTGTCGGAGAGTCAAAATCAGGGCTAAAATTGGACAGTGTGAACTCGGCTTTAAATGCAAACACAGATGACTGTAAATGAAGCACAGGCGCATGGGGAGAGATAAAGAGGAAGTGAGTTTGGGTGTGAGACAGGGAGGATTATGGGAAATGGAGTCCGGGACAGATGTGGATTGTAAGACATAATGTGCATGCTGAAGGCGTTCCCATAGCATCGGTAACTCGCGCAAAATCTCGTTCCCTTCTCAGGGAATCAGGTTACAAATATAACCGAGAGACACTTTAACATAAACCTTTTGTGACAATTTTTGATGGATATAATATGTAATAATTCCTTTTGTTTTGTTTCATTTCTGTAGAATGGCGAGGCCCACGAATTATCCTGACAAGTGCATGGTGCAGTACGATTACACTACATGCACGTTTGAAGTTTTTGAGAAAGTTCCATGTGTTCATGGTGCTGTTGGTAAATGACGGCCATGATTTAAAGAAAGAATTCAATCTTAATTCTTCAGGTGTATCTGCTGATTTAAAGGGCAATAACACAAATATATTTAAATGAACATAAATTGTGCATTACAGGGGTTAAATTCAATTTAAAGATGCAATTACACATAAAAGCCAGTGGTGTAATGTAACGAATAAAAGTCTTTTTTTGGGAGATGATCTATACTTTACTTGAGTTTTTATAGTTCTGTCAACTTTCACTTTTACTCCACTACATTTCCTAAATAAAATGTAGACATTTACTTTTACATTTGTATATTTCCCTGAAGCATATTCATTACTTAGTACAAAATAAAGTCAGAAGAACAGACTGGAAGAACAGAAGCAGGCAAGCAAAGAGGCATTATTACAAAGTGTTGTTTTTTGGCATGTACCAGTGCACATACGAATCTCCATAGACTCCCACCAAGACTTTATTAAAATAAAGTCTAATGTGTTTGCACTGGACTGCTTCACAAACGAGGGTCTTTTTAACACTTGATTTTCAAAACGGTTGATTCTGAACGATGGGTCAAAACCATAGACTGTAAAAAAAGATGGACGACACACTTTCACTCTCTTCCATTGTAGAAAAATAAACCTGCCAATGTCCCAATATGGTGCTGCCATCTTGTGCTGATTCGGGACCGGAGTCTGCGCAGTAGAAAGCGTGAAGTGGAGCCGGTATCAAGGCCCCGCCTACACTCCCACAGAATCGGTTGGTTCAGTTAACTGCAGAACAACTCATTGTGTCAGTGTGAAATAAACAGCTATGAAAAAGTAGAAATTAATGTTAATGCTCCAATCTCCTCCTGAAAATAATGCTGTTGGTGCCTTAGTGAGTACTTTGTTCAGAGAAGCTGTTGATCTCAGCTTTCAGACATGATATCACACGCTTTTATAGCATCAAATAACTAACAAAAAAAAGACTAACTTTCATTAGATTGTAAAATGTGATTGACAAAGAATATCTTCTGAAAAAAATGTATTTGAAATGTAATTTGAGTTCGTCTCACATCCCATTAGCCTGCATGCCAGCCGAACTCAGCCCCACCCACAACATTCTTAGGTCGGGCAGTTCGGTCTGGCCTTGCTCCATAGAGGAGTAATTATCTCCGAACAGAAACTGCTCAGACCAATGAAATCATCAGATGATGATGGACTGATGATCAACAGTAACGTAATCATCCACGTCATCAAAGGGGCTTGGATTATATTTGTTCGAATCCTAAATGGAGAGCTTGTTTGTATATGCATTCACCTTTACTGTTTCTCTCAAAAATGATGATCATGTTGGGTAAGTACTCTGTGTATCATTAAATTCTTTTATTTTTTGAAAACACCGGCAAAGATTGTTTATTCCAGCCTGATACCAGTGCGTGTGAGTTTTTACAACAAAACCCGCCAACTACTAGCCCTAAACAATAGCTTCTCGGGGGGTTCTCCGGAAAAAAAAGGTGTTTGGGGGGTAAAATGCTATTTTGGCAAGGTTCCCTGCTAAAATACGCACTCATGGGGCTATATATCACATAATAGTCGCTTCAACCCGCGGACATAGAAAACAACCCGCTGAACAAAACACGGACTTGGCAACACAGTGCAGTTGCGCTCTGTTGACATTTGACAATGCGTCGCTTCGTTGCTCTGATTGGTTGTTGGTCTATCCAATTGAGGTCTTTCCTGGTTCGGTTGAAACACGCCCCATAATCACAGCCCAATGGAGCGGTTTCAGACTCAGACTTCAGACAGTATGACCGCGTCAGGCTAACATCCCATTTGATTACACAGAGTGTGGGGTTTATGACATATACTGGGACTAACCACCTGGGGGCGAAACGTTTTGGCTTGCCAATAATAATAACATATAAGGCTGAATATCACTACTAACAGTCTCTGACATTTTCAGGGAATGAGATTGCCCTGTTTTGTTGTTGCCGGTATGCTGGAGCATGAGCTCTTGAAGCGCCAATCTTCTTGAAAGGAGGCTGGGAGCACCCGCTCATTTGCATTTAAAGGGACACACAAAAAGTGGCAATTTTAAAGGAACACGTCGACCTTTTGGGACTTAAAAGCTTATTCACCATCTCTGTGAGTGCCATAACTCTTTCTGATGCACACACCGCTAGCCTAGCTTAGCACAAAGATTAGAGGTGAACGGCTCCATCTAGACTACTGCTCAATAAGTAACAAAATCATGCCAACATTTTCCTATTTTTTATGTTGTGATGTTTATAGTTAGATTGTGTACTAAGATCGAAGGAAAATGAAAAGTTGTGATTTTCTAGGCCATTGTGTCTAGATAATTTCCAAAAATAGACACACCTACACTTTTAACAATTCACATTTTCCATGTCACATACAGCAAAGGAATTTTGGGGGAAAGTATTGTGAGGGGTATTATATGGCAATTGCGTTAAACAAACATAATGTATTCGTGTAACTTCAACATCATGGAATGAATACATTTCAAGTGACTCAAGTAGTTTCAAAGTGAATTTTATTCATGATTCACACATTCAATTACATATACTTTTGCTTCGAAGCTTCGAAACAACACCTGACACCTGTCTCCATGATGCCATCTAGTGGTTACACATCGCACGTGTAGTTGGGAAACGTCATTTGCACACCTGTGAGAGAGAGAGTTGTCGGCGATTGTTCCTCTTGTTCAGTCATGCAGTGTGGAGCCTCTGTTGCCGATCCATCGGTCAGTGTAAACACAGCGGTGACTGAACGATACCCCAGATAGTCTAGATACCCCAGATGCAGTGTGAAAAGGGCAGTGACCTGACGAGTTTGAAAATCTTGCAGTCTGAACTAGGCTTAAGTGATGTTTTATTAAACACCTTTCGGGAGAAGCACGTGCAGATAATTAAACCTAATTAAACACAAGTGGAGCATGCTCAGATAATTAAACCTAATTATACACAAGTGGAGCACATCAAGCTAATCAACGATAAGAGGTGTGTATATATACAGGTATATATACAGGGGGGGGGGGGGTATCATTACTTCACTAGTTCCACATCATTTTCACGTGACTAGTGACGTAATGATAAGAGCTCCGAAGCAGTGGTTCATTGCAAGGACCGTTCGAGTTTGAAGCAAGCTTCGGAGCATCGGTGTTAGATGTAACATCCCTACAGGATCTTCACTTTATAATTAATTGTATAATTTTGTATGTCTCCCTCATCTATCATACCTGATTCAACTCATGAGCTCATTAGTAGAGACTGCAAAACCTGGGTGTGTCAGATATAGGGAGACATACAAAATCTGCAGGGCTATGGATACTCCAAGACAGGTTTGAAACCATAACCATGTATTTTACACCATATCTGCTTGTGATTCTTATTAAGTGGGGTAATTTTTGTTAGATTCTTTAGCTAACTGAAGTCTCTGAGATCCTGACACCTTGGACTTCTGGAGACTCCAGGTAGGTTGCAGTTCTGGAAAATTGTGGTGCTGGAGACAAAAGGGTTACTGATGGTTTCACACTTAATTATTCACCTTAATTCTAAATTATTTGGCAGTTAGTATGTGTCGTTTCTTCGCCATCTGTTTTTGTCTGACCCTTCTGAGCATTTCATCTAGATCAGGGGTGCCCAAACTTTTTCCTATGAAGGGCCAAAAATCAAACTTGATTGAGAGACGTGGGCCGAAAGTAATTTAAAAAAAAATCATAAATCAAACTGTATTAGGCCTACATTAAAGTTGCTATGGGTTTATTCATTTCATAAGGTTTACAATAAATATAAAACAAATGTAATCTGATTAACTAATGCAGTTTTATTTGTAAAGTGTTGCATTTTAATGACCAATTAAATGGGCAACAATCCCCAAGTGTTTAATGTAAAATACGGTTCAATGTCAAATACACAATGATCCAGATTCATAATGTTGACGGATATTTTACTCTTTTAAAAAAGGAACAGACTGTTTGCAAATAGGGTTGGGCGATATCCCCTAAATTGGCAGTTGACAATGTTTACAGTAAAACATCGCAATGGACGATGATATCGTCGTTTATTTTTATTTTTATAAAAAGATAAAATACAGAGTATAGTAAATTATATCTCTTTACATAAATACTATTTTCTACTTAAAAACTATAATTTCATTATTTTATTAACCCAAATAAGGACTCACCCGCACAAGTTTCCACGTGATGGGGAAAAAAGGTAGCTTCCTTCCACTTAAGAAGAGTTGTGCACTTTTTATTTTAATTTATCTCTTTACATAAAAACTATTTTCTACTTAAAGCTCTATCTTCGTCATTAACCCAGTGTTTGGTATGTGAATGCTGTTTTACGTGAATATTACCACAGGAGTAAAAGCACAAAACTTTGTTTAAAAAGGAAATAAATTCGCAGATGTAACATTGCAGCCCTGGATGAGAGAGGTGGGCTGAGCCCAATTTAAGATCTGCCAGCTTTTTAATTCTGTTTTGCGTTCTGGTCACCCGATTTGATGGACATCTGGTTTCTTTTCTCAAATCTTCACTCGCGTCGCACTCATTTTCACAGGAAAATATTAATGCTTCTTCCTTTCGGCGTATAATTAAGTATATTATACCCATTCACATCTATGGTAAAGACTGTAGGACGAATACCTTTTGACAAATTTTATTTTATTAAATTTTATGTTTGTGCTTGTTATTAGACTTGAGGCGCGTCAAGTTTATTTGAATAGCGCAGTTCACGTGCACCCAGCTGTTTTACTTTCGCTTTTTCTAGCGGTGCATAATCAAACATAGCCTAAATGTCTTGGCCCTGTGGAAGATAAAATTCACTCTTCAGCCCTTTTACAACAAGTGTTGCTTTGCAACATCATGAAGACAAAGATATTAGAAAAGGCGTCTATCCAGCTCATGTCCCACATTCATCTCAAAGCGCAGACCGGCATAGGACGCATCTTTAAGGGGGAAAAGGCTAGGAATCTATCTACAAATCTTTTTTTAACTAATAATTAATTTTCTTATACTCTTTGGGTTACCATTATTTACTGATAATTGTTTAATTGTTTTACAGGCTGCAGTGAGTTGTTTCACTGACGGAAAATAAACATGCATGCTTATTATAATGTTTGAGCGTTTATCATTTCAAAATGTAGGCTCTCTCTCTCGGACCTCGGTGGGCCAAATCAAAGGTTACCACGGGCCAACTTTGGCCCGCGGGCCCTAGTTTGGGCATCTCTGATCTAGATCAACTTGATGTGGGGTACCAAAAGGCTTTAACTGTGAAAAGTTAATTAAAAAAGGATCTATTTTGTCTTGGAAATTGTCTTATGTTGATTGTCTGTCTTGTGCTGTACCCCCTGTCTCGTCTGTAACTGTTTTTAAGGAGGAGCCAGGTGATTTGTCTGGAGTACCACAGGAGTATCACAATTTGCGGGAGATATTCAGCCATTCCCGGGCCACACACCTCTCGGGCACTTTGAATACCGGATCCATCCTTTCGGGTAAGTACACGCCCCTGAAGAGGTCTTTCAAGCCTTGGTCAATGATGTCCTACAGGACATGCTCAACGTCTTCGTGTTCGTCTACCTCGATGACATTTTGATCTTTTCACCATCACTTCAGGTGCATGTCCAACATGTTCATCGTGTCTTTCAACATCTACTGGAGAACTGACTTTATGTAAAGGCTAAGAAATGTTCGCTCCACGTCCCCTCTGTTACGTCTCTTGGTTCGGTCATCTCGGTAGAAGGGGTCAGTATTAACCCATCTAAGGTCCTGATGGTCACTGATTGGCCGTTGCCCGAATCTTGCCTCGTGCTACAAAGATGGCTGCAAGTGGCTGCTCCCCTTACTGCTCTGACCTCAGTCAAGTCCCAGTTTAGGTGGTAAGAGTCTGTGCAGATTGCGTTTGACGTTCTAAAGTCTCTTTTCACTACCGCGCCTATCCTTCTTTCTCCCGACTTCACTAAACAATTTATGGTTGTGTTTGACGCCTCTGAGGTGGGGGTCGGGGCTGTTCTTTCCTAGCATTCCACCACCGACGGAAAGATACACCTCTGCGCTTTTTTTTCTCACCGTCTTTCCCCGGTGGAGCACAATTACGACATGGGCAACCGCGAACTGCTCTCCATCCATCTAGCATGAGGGGAGTGGCGATAGTGGCTAGAGGGAGCTCCCATTCCCTTTGTGGTCTGGACGGATCACCGAAATCTAGAATATATCCGTAAAGCCAAAAGACTTAACGCTTGTCAAGCCCTCTGGGCTATGTTCTTTACCCATTTCGATTTGACCATCTCGTATTGTCTGGGCTCTAAGAACGTCAAGCCTGACGCGCTATCTCATCTTTTTGACCCTTCTTCATCGACTGAGCCTGAGGAGATTATTCCCTCGGGTTGCGTGGTCGGCACAACTGTCTGAGGAATAGAAAGGGTGGTTAAGTGTTCTCTCTCTCGAGTCATAGTCCCGCACCATGTGCCTAAGGGGCTTCTCTTTGTTCCCGTATCCGCGGGACGATCTGTCCTTCAGTGGGGACACATCTCCAAATTAACTGCCCATCCCGGCGTCAGAGGCACCCTCGCTTTCATCCGTCAGCACTTTTGGTGGCCCTCTTTGGAATGTGATGTGCAACGGTTTGTTGCCTCCTGCATTAGGTGCGTGCAAACTAAGGCTGGCAATTCCCCTCCAGCCGGTCTGCTTCGTCCGTTACGATTCCTACACGGCCGTGGTCTCGCTTCTCGACTTCATCACCGGGCTCCCTCTCGCGGTGGGAAATACCGTTATTCTAATGGGGGTAGATTGTTTCTCTAAGTCGTCCAATTTTATTCCGTTCGCTAAAATCCCCTCTGCCAAAGAGACCACCCAGATCATGGTTGATCATGTTTTTAAGCTACATGGGTTACCTACTGATATAGTGTCTGATCGAGGCCCCCAATTTTCTTCTCAGTTCTGGAGGGAGTTTCGTCGCCTGATCCGGGGGCATCCGTTTCACCCCCAGACGAACGGTCAAGCAGACCAAACAAATTGTTGCCCTCCTTCTTTGCAGTCTCGCCCATCAGAATCATGCGTCCGGGTCTCAGCATCTTTCCTGGGCTGAATACGCCCATAATTTGCTTTCGTCCTCGGCAACCGGTCTTTCACCCTACCATTGCTGCCTCGGCTATCAACCTCCGTTATTTTGCGTAAGACACTGAGTCTAATGTTCCACCTGTACAAGCTTTTATTAGCAGTTGCAAACGCACTTGGAGGTGAGTGCGATCTGCTCTCTGTCGAGCTAGAAGGTGCATGACAGTTACGGTTAATAAGAGCAGAATTAAGAGTCCTCGCTGTGTTTGCGGTCAGAGAGTGTGGTTATCCACTACAAATTTACCTCTCCAGTCAATGTAAGTTGTCTCCCCGTTTTGTGGGACCATTCTGCATTGTTAGGGTCATAAGCCCTGTCGCAGTAAAACTTCCCCTTCTGCCTAATTTATGCCGGTTTCATCCCGTGTTTCATGTCTCCTGCATCAAGCCAGTCATCCGTTCACCCTCTTGCTCTTAGTCTTGTCAATGATTCCCCCATCTACAGGGTTCGTTGTATTCTCGACATGCCCCGTCGGGGGCGTGGCCATCAGTATCTTGTCGACTGGGAGGAGTATGGTCCCTAAGCTAAGTTTCTACCCGGGACATCCTGGATCCTTCACTCATCACTGATTTCCTTCAGTCTCGCCAGGTTCCCTCAGGAGCGCCTGGGGACGCTCGTTGAGAGAAGGGTATGGTCATGATCCTGAGTTTCTTTTCCCCTTTTCTCTGTCTCCCTCTTGTGGTAACACACTCACTCACACATTATGCACACTTGTTCATTATCTCTTACAGCTGTTTCCCCTTTCGTTCCCATCTCCTCACCTGTTCACCAGTTTTTCTTTTAATTGTCTCAGCTTCTTATTCCCTCTTCCTACCCTGTCTTGTAGTCCGATTATTCAATGACATGTGAGAAACATCTGTCATCTCATCCTGTTCTGTCTGTTTGACATGAGACCACTTTTTCTACTGTGAGTTATACTGCCATCAGATTGTGTATTATCCAGCTGTGCCTGTTTGCAGAGTACCTGGTCAGTGCCTGCTCACGGCTGTTCACCCTTTATGCTGTCACTTCTATTCCCGACTGGCTTTAAGCACCTCCGGGTCCCTAGCCACTGTCCTCGTGGGAGTTTGTGTCATTATACTCCAGCCATCTGGCAGTTTCTGTTCTGGCTCTTGTTGATGCCTGTGATTTGTGTTCTAATTATTCATTGAGGACAATTTCTTTAATCTATTAAAAGCCCTATTCGGACTGGATTAGTTTAACATGGGGAGGTGGGGGTAAAGGAATTATTACCAGAGGTTTTATGTGATTTTAGTCCCTTCCGAATGTGCCATCTCTGTAATCATTATGGACAATGTCAGTAAAGATTACCAAGACTTTTACCTTCTGTAAAAAGGTCTGGAAAAATGACCCAGGGTAATACTAATCCCGTTCGAATAGACCCGCTTTAAAAATGTATGGTAAAATCCCGTCATTTCCTATTGAAAAGTTTTATCAAAGCACGTTCAGACTGGCGCATGTTGTGTGTTTGCTCCAGGTTTGCTCACGTGATTACAGCAATGTCATACGCACATGACGACAAGTAGATTACTGTGGTACGTAAAGCGAGTTACTCCTCCCACTTCTGCTAGTTTTACTGAGATGTCTTATCAAATTGGTCATTAATATTACAAACGTCCTGAGGTAAAATTACTTTAACCCCACGTCCCCATGTTAATCTAATCCTGTCCAAATAGGGCTAAAGACAATTATAACACCTATAGAATGCTGCCCTAAACAATTTTGTAAAGGAAAAAAACTAATAATAAATCAACTCCATAGTGGATTCCAAGTGATCGAGGGCTTAGGGCGTTCCAGTTCAGTCCATTCCAAATGTTCTGCCAGTAGTGGGCACTCATGCAACGTAAGCAATGACGCACATCCGAGTGAACGAGACGGAGGGAAGTTAGCGAGTGAAAGGCATAATTAAAACGAACTGGAACATAGCATGAGAAGAGACTGCGGGGGCGGGGGCAGCAGGATACATTATTTCACATTTCACAGCATTCTCTGCTCTCTCACAAACAGCCTCGAATCCCTTGCTAAAACCACTCAGATCAGTCTTTACATCAAGTCCAGTTATTTTGGACATTCTATCACGTTGGGCAGTGATATAGTTTATGGCCTTTTCTGCATACTCACAGAACGCCTCAAGCCCTTTGTTTAGATCACACAGATCATAACATATCTCAAAGCCCAGTTATTTTTGTCATTCTATCACGTTGGGCCATCAGGCCTTACCACCCATCGATCACTTTAGGAATTGCTTTTCCTGGGGTTATTGGTACTCATCCCATTTAACAAACCCATGAATGAGTACAAACAGTTGGAAATTTGGATCTGTCTGGGACTATAAAATGGTTAGAAAAAAATGGTTCTTTAAAGAACCTTTCACAAAAATTTGGGAACCAAAAATGGTTCTTCTATGGCATCATTTTGAAAGCCAATTTTTGGTTCGTGTAAATGTACACACCTTTATTTTTAAGGGTGTACATTAACACTTCTAGTTTTGTCTGAAATGCTTTCAGACCACCTTCTGAAATGGTTTGTTTGAGTGATTGGAGTTAAATACATCTTCAAAGAATCTCGGAAGGCATTTACGCCTACTCCTGGTCATTTCACAATTTAATAGATATCTGGTTAGAAGATGGAACTAGTTGTAAAAAGGCCATAACTCTAGCAGCTGCGCCGAAGAAACATGCACTGCTGCTGGCGTGGACTCTGAACACTGTGCGAGCCAGTCTTGACAGTCGTGTAAGCTATCATGGTCTCATGTTGTTTCCACCAGCGCAGCACATCTCATTGTTTCTTTTAATTGATAAAATAAATATAAAACGAAGAAGTCTAAAAAAGGCCCGAAGCCCGGCCTGCGTTTTAGGTATGATGTGAAAATTGGCCGAAGCCCGGCCTTATGGGGCATTAAAAAGTCGGAGCGAGTTGGGCTAGGGAATAAATCCAGGCATCTGGGAAAAATCACACTACATAAATAGGAAAAATCACACTATATATATAAATGGGAAAAAATCACAACTGGGAGACTCAACCCCCCAATACCATCCCCACACCCCAGACACCTTTCTGTCCTGTCCTGGGGTAACTAAAAACAGACGGGATTCATCTATTGGAACTCTCTCTCCAATGCCCTTTTGGTCAGGGCCCAGAGATAAGGGTCAGACTGTCTATGTCAGACTGTCTCTGGAAAACAAATTAAACACCACACAGCAGACATAGAGTTGAAATCATATTAAAGGTCCCATGGCATGGCATGACATTTTCATTTTCTTATATTATGAAACAAAGAAACATGTTATTCCGACAAATTGCATAATTGAAAGGTAAGCGCAGGCGCATTTATTACACAGTCCAGGGTTAGTTCACACAAAATTTTTAACTTAACCCCTATTCACACAGGATTAGTATTATCTGGGGAGCTCTGGTGATTTGTAATAATTTCA
Organism: Pseudorasbora parva; assembly: GCF_024679245.1. NCBI lineage: Eukaryota > Metazoa > Chordata > Actinopteri > Cypriniformes > Gobionidae > Pseudorasbora > Pseudorasbora parva. Next base: position 6,688,615 of record NC_090184.1, read on the forward strand.
GAGAATGTCTGATCTTAAACCCGTGCGAATCGGCCATGTCTGTAATTTGTACAGTAAAAATTCCTCCACAAATTACCTACCATATTTCGCCGAACACAGAGGTCCTGTGATAATAGTAGTCCTGTGCAAATCGGCATCTCTGATTTGGCCAGGATTTGGCAGATTGTATATACTTTTTGCAAGGATTTTGTTTCCTGTGCGTATTTCTAAATCTTTCACGAAGAATGGAGGCTGTATTCATAATGCGCACCATTATGAATTCCCGCACGGATTATACTTTATACCAATTTGGGAGCAAATTGCTTGAATGGTGTTGTTGGGAGGTGGACGAGCGAGAGACATGGGAGGAGCGAGCGAGATCGGGGCGTGATGGCGAGTAAGCGTCACCTGCGAGTCACACCGGTCTCGAGTCCTCTCATGACGGAGATTGGAGGCATATAAGGACGAGCGACACCAGTGAAGGACGAGAGAGGACCAGGCCTGGACTTTAGGTTGAGTTTTGTTTATGGTTTATTATGTGTGTGTGGGCAGTCGTCCGTGAGGGGCTGTCCATGTCGTTTTGTTTATTTATTTAATTAAAGTTGTTAAATGTTCACCGTTCCTGCCTCCTTCCTTCCCATATTTATGAACTTTGTTACAAGTGTGTTTAATATTAATATCAATGCTATTCTTAAAGGGGGGGTGAAACACTCAGTTTCAGTCAATCTCATGTCAATCTTGAGTACCTATAGAGTAGTATTGCATCCTTCATATCTCCGAAAAGTCTTTAGCTTTATTATATTTCTAAAAGAAATATGGGCTGTACCGAGTCTTTCCGGAAAAAAACGATCGCCTGGAGGCGTATCGAGTGGGCGGAGCTAAAGAATGACTATCGCGAACAAAGCGGTGACGTCCTCAAGCGTGGAGGAACCCATGGCTATCTCAGCTAATACAGATAATGATCCACAATCAAATCTGAGGCAGAAATAAATTGAACATGAGAAACAGCAACATCAGGACGTCCGTCTCTGTGGTATGTACTGTATTTAGAGGCCTGTCAACATTTGTGTGTCTTTACTCGCAGTTTATGAGGACATGATTCGGTTTATGGACTATTGTATGCGACTAAACCTTAGCAGTAGCAAGCAAAACGGTTTTGCACATCAGACTAGGGTAACGTTATACATAGAACAACAATGGAGTAACCGTTAGCGCATTTGAATGACGAAGCACGCGATCGTGTCGTTGACTGATGTTTACTCACGCAACGATAGCCGACAGCACAGACATCTGAATTAGTTTTTACCTTTATCGCTGGGACCGCTCCGTCAAAAACACACTTCTTTGGTATGATTTGGTGAAGTCCTGTGACAGTAGTGGTGTGTAAATCCACTTTGAGACGCGACTGAAGCGATGTTGTGAAGCTTCCCGTCATTTCTGCGTTCAAATCGGCACAAATTCGGCACAAATTCAAATGCAGCGCTGCCTTCCCGGAATGCTGTGCTGAAGCGTTGAAGTCGCTCGACGTCACCCATAGGAATAAAGTGGAGCGCGGCGCGCGACATAAGTGTTCACGGACGACTGGATCTGCACCTGAGGGAGTGTTTACGGCGTGCATTTCCTCTCTCTCGCTCTAGTCACGCGCACGCGCGCGCGCACCCTACCGGGAGAAGAGCCCGTACGGCCCATACAAGGACCTTCCGTTCTATTAACGTCAAGCCGAGCCATACTCGAAAATAACTCTCTGAAACTTGTGAGAAACCGGAAGGAGTATTTTTAACACAGAAATACTCCATCAAACGTCCAACATTAGTTTTTGAAACTTTGTCTATGTTTAGGATGGGAATCCAAGTCTTTAACAGTGTAAAAAGCTCAGTATGCATGAAACAGCATTTCACCCCCCCCTTTAAAATGTTTTGAAACGCAAACAAACCTCACTTTTTGATCAAATAAAATCAGAACTATTAGTCTGGAGGATTGTTCGCTACTGTTAAACCAACCTTTGATCTATTGAGCTGAACAGAATTGTACTCACCTCCAGCACAGATACTGGAAGGTCCCCCCCCCCCCCCCCCCCAAACTGAAAAACATAACAGAACAGTACAATGACAAGCTCGCTTAATCGGGCACTTTTACATTTAGCTTTGAAACTGAACCTTCAGCCGTATATTGTCAGCTTAATTCTCACTTGTGATAAATGAAATCTGACTCCTGCCGCTGGTTTAAGCTCATTTCAGTTTTTAATTGTAGCATCTTTTTCGATATCAATATATATGACCTTTTATGATTTCATACAGCTAAATCTATAACGAATTTTTTTTTACATGTCTTAACAAAGCCAGGAGATAAGTCAGTAAATTTGTTTTCCCCAAATACTGAAGACAGAAATGGGAGATTATAATAAACATGTTGAAACTACAAAAACATATAAATTAAAATATTGTTGCACAATTAAAATGAAAGATGATTACCCATTTAGTTAACCCAGAAGTTAAGTTTGGACCACAAAAGCGTGCATGCGTTTGTAACGTTTGTTTGTTGCTGCAGCTGAAACCGTCGAAGTATTAATTACAAAAAAAATCTTACTGACCCCAAATGTTTGATCGGTATATATTAGGTACACTGGAATGCTGCTGAGCTTTTGTTTGTTTCAGCTTCAAAGTCCAAACAGCACTTTACTTAACAGATAAGACAAAGTAGAAGTTTTTCTACGCAACTTGTAGAGAATATTGAGTTTTACATCTCTTCAATAAAATTACAAGTAGCTATATAACAGCTGTGTAAAGTTTCCTTAAAAAACACTTCAGCTCTGCAGCATATTTTAAATAATTATGACGTATTCAAATTTGGGCCGCAGAGCTGAAGTAGTTAATGTAATTGCAATATGACATATCTTTGTGGCCATGTCATATGTCTGTAATAAAAAATGATCAATTCCAAAGCATGAAAACTAGTTTATTTATAATAATTATAATCGCAATAATAATAATAATAATAATAATAATAATAATAATAATAATAATAATAATAATAATAATAATAATAATGTAATGAAACAATTTGGAGGCAAAAAAATCAGATTTGTGAAATAAATCATTTACATATTGCTCCGCCCTCATCTGTTCACTTAAATACAGGCATAGATTTTGGCTTCATATAATCAGATCACTGTCTGCAGAAACATGGTAAGCTTTCATTATAGCATTGCTTATGTTCATAGTTTAATATATATATATTATACTTGTTTTATAACTGGCGGACAATGATAATAGAGTTTTGCAATACAATCATTGCAAATTACTTTACTTGTGTTAAGCAAACATGCTTTTATTATTCATTGTTGTAAAATTAAATTCACTATAATACTCCAGCTTCAGGTATAACTTCAAGTTTAACATTGAATCAGTTGCTTTGTTTTCTTGTGTTTGTTGACTGTGAAGAGGACTGTGGTTTTGGGTTTGTTTCTGTGCATTGTCCTTCCTCTGGTCAATGCTGCATGCTTCATGAAGGATCACGCAAAACCAGGTACATACACACATAAACTTTACTTTGCTTTTATTGCACGACTAAAAAAGTATGACCCATTTTTCTGAATTTCCTTGATAGTTACATTTTGCCAGGATCAAGCAGATAAGTCTTGGCATCCTGTTGGATCCTCTTGGAGAAACAGAAAATGTATGGACTGTAGTTGTTCTGCTAATTCCATGAGCTGCTGTGAGGCGTAAGTATATTTAATGTTTACTTGTGACATCACCTGTTGTATTGATTTCCTCAGAATTGAGTTATTTAAAGAGGTACTTCAGCGCTGGGAAGATGAATCTGTATTTAAACTGGGTCATTAATGTAGTAGAAATGTGAAATTATTTTTGAATTTGGTGCTTTCTATACTGAGAAAAGACAGAAAATGTATTTTTGTCTCATGGGGATGAAAGACTACAATTCCCAGAATGCTTCGCTGCTACTGGCAAAGCCAACACTACTGAATCACTGTGACTGGATCACTTTCCCACCGTGTTCACAGAAAAACTTTATTGTTCAATATATTGTGATTTAGCTGCTGAGGAAGTGTCAGCACAAATGCTGCAGGTGTGATGAATGAGCTAAATGAGCTCTCGTGATGAGAGCTGAGGTAAACGCGCCTGCGCTTGTGGCAGTCGTTCACAGCACGTGTTCAGTCTGGCACGTTTTCAGTTCATGCCTTTGGAAGCAATTGCTTTTTGTGACAATTTTGGATTGATATAATATATAATAATCTCTTTTATTTTGTTTAATTTCTGTAGAATGGCGAGGCCCATGAATTATCCTGACAAGTGCATGGTGCAGTACGATTACACTACATGCACGTTTGAAGTTTTTGAGAAAGTTCCATGTGTTCATGGTGCTGTTGGTAAATGACGGCCATGAATTAAAGAAAGAATTCAATCTTAATTCTTCAGGTGTATCTGCTGATTTAATGGGCAATAACACAAATATATTTAAATGAACATGAATTGTGCATTACCGGGGTTGGAAGAGTTTTTGATATATTTCAGTTTTGGATGCATATATATAAAAAATATAATAACTGAGCACTAAATCCTAAATCAGTTTAAATAATGAATGATATAAATTAAATTATGTAAATTCTAGTTTACTTTAAAAAAAAAGTGATTAAAATGAAAATATTTGAAATGAATTTAAATGAATTGTACACTTTTATATAAATAAAGCTGAATCAATACAATCTGTTTGTTGGCACTTTTTTAAATATTTTTTATTTATTTAAGCAGCACAGATCAATACTATCTTAACACTTTTTAAACTTCGTGCCTAAACTGTTAATGGTTGATCTTTGGTGGCCAATATGGCGAATTATATATGGCCAATAAGCCAATTGATGCGGTCAATGAACTCCAGCATTTTCACTAACATTTCTTACCACTAGATGGCAAAATAACAATCTTAATCTCTCTTTGGCTTTCTTTATTGCTTAAAAAAGAGGATGGAAAGTTGTTTTGGAGTCAAGGGGCTGAGAGAGACAATGCTTTTGAATCTGGCAAAGACATGGTCACACACACATTCTCAAACATAAACACACACACAACCTCACTCCCTCCCACACCCCATCAATCTAGCAGCAACTGGGGCAGCGAGCAGAAGTGTGTCAGACTTTTAGGTGCATGTGCACATTCACATATGTGCATTTGAGTTCTAGAAACTTCTTTCTGTTTAAAGACATTTTCTTCAATTTTTCTGTAAAACATTCACTCTGCTACCACAGGACACTAGAAGAACAACACATTTCTCCAAATTAGGTCTCCACATACGGATTACGGATTGTTAAGGATCCTGTGGAAGCTTTTTCTCTCATGGTCACTTTTTTATTTTTCCTGTAGTCCTGACTTTTTGCTTGACTCAAACAGTGCTATACAAAATGTGCAGACTTTGGAGGATAGCAGTTTTGCTCTGTGTCAAATTGGTGGACACTGCGAATGGAAATACAGGACTTGTGCCGGAAAGAGGGAGAGCAGCTTCCTCCTGCTATGGGGGCTTTGACCTCTATTTTGTTCTAGACAAGTAAGTTATCCTTTTCATTAACATTTCTCCTTACCAATGTATGGTTATCAGCATGGCAACACTCCATAAATGCTGTGTTGACATTCACTTACCATATAAGACTCACTATGAGAGAGGACTTTAACCTGTTCACCTGATTTAGTTAGAAATACATATCTTACATGCAATGCATAACATAAAGCTTTTCAGGTTCTGTTACAGTGAGTACGGCTAAATTAGGTGATGTTTTTATGTATTAATGTTTTTAACCCATTGGAAACTAACTCCAAGGATCCCTATGCAATTTAACAATTACATTAGATGCTAAGTATATGACATATGCTGTCAAATCCTGCACATTCTTTTCTAATAAATAACGTAACTTTTCTTCATCATTTTTTTCTCAATGACATTGTCATTTTAGTCAGTTCTACTCAAGTTCACACAGGTGTGTCCTGTCAGAGGATCCACAGATGTAGACTATCACAGTATCACAGTATCTATGAATATGATCCAATAATGTCCGATAACAAAATGCCACATATGTCTCATCTAACTTGAGGTGAGAAAATTGCATGTTTGGGGTCAATGCGGACACTGACTGGATGCAAGTGCTGCCTTCTGAGGGCAGTTTACAAATATGCAGCTCTGAGCCAAAAGCCTGCAAGGGAATGATAGATTAAACAGCTGGTTTTCGAGGCTATTTGCCATATTAGTTCCACATAGTCAGTTGAATAAAACAAGTAATGAACTTCTAAGTGTTTTGACTTCAATTTGAGGTTGTTTTAGTTTTGTTTGATAGTTTGCTTGGCAATTCAGAAGCTATCTTAACCTAATTTGGCATGCATTGTGGTGAAAGCCCTAGGACCTATAAGAACACATGGAAAATCAATTACATACGGATCTGAACTCAATCATCACACTGAGATGCATGCATATGAATACACATACATGGACATACAGTAGATTGGATGTGGGTCACAGTTTCCAACTATTTAGTTTCTATACCAATATAAACTTTGGCTCTACTTGGCTCCTCAGAGTGTTATGTTCATGTTCGACGAATGTGTTTTAAGTAAAAAATAACACAGCTGTGTTTCCTAATACATGTAAATCATTCGTCATGGCTAGCCTGGCAGTTCAGCTGTGAATGTGTTGGACAGATTCATATTGTTTTACAGTGACATACAGCTGTATCTCAACTCATTTCTCTTCACGCCACTGCCTTGGATCCTGCATGTAAATAAAATTGTCGGATCACATTCATTTTTCCTTTGTTTATTCATTAATTTTAAGAACATTTACCTTAATATAACAATGTTGATTATGTTATTGATATTTGGTGCAAAGATGTATGTTATGTTATCAGCACTCAATGGCCAAGCCACTCAGAATTCTGTTCCTATGGGCTCTTTTCATGTCTTTTATCATCTAGAAGACTTGTGAAGTCAAAATATTATTGTTCAACTAGATACACTAAATGAATTCTAGAAATGCTATGGGAGAAAATAGTTAATGAATGCAACGATGACAGAACATGCCACTAAAGCAAATAGCAAATGTGCCCATTTCACTTTAATAACAGCAGAGTCCAAGGGGATTTAAAGTAAAACTGATGACCATGTTCTTCAGAATTATCTAAAATGTGCATCTTGTGCTCTAATCGAATCAAGGACATCTGCAAAATCTTTCTCTTTATATAATAACTCCCCCTTCTTACAGTGTCATTAAACTTTTAGACCCCGCTAAGAAAAAGAGCAAAGCCAAATTCTGTCAAATGTTGTCAAAAGGCATCTTAACATAGCAGTTTAAGGCTATTGTGTGGCTGCTTAAAATTCAGTTTACAGATGCAATTACACATAAAAGCCAGTGGTGTAATGTAACGAATAAAAGTCTTTTTTTGGGGGGGAGGTGATCTATACTTTTCTTGAGTTTTTATATTTCTGTTAACTTTCACTTTTACTCCACTACATTTCCTAAATAAAATGTAGACATTTACTTTTACACTTATATATTTCCGATGCATATTCATTACTTAGTAAAAAATAAAGTCAGAAGAACAGACTGGAAGAACAGAAGCAGGCAAGCAAAGAGGCTGTGTTGTGTTTTGGCATGTGCCAATGCACATAAGAATCTCCATAGACTCCCACCATCTGAGTCAATGAGGACATTGTGGTTAAATTTAATTGAACCACGGAAATTAAATTAAAGTCTTATGTGTTTGCACTGGACTGCTTCACAAACGAGGGTCTTTTCAACACTTGATTTTCAAAAAGGTGGATTGTGAAAGATGGATTAAAACCATAGACTGTAAAAAAAGATGACGCACCTTCACTCTCTTCCATTGTAGAAAAATAAACCTGCCAATGTCCCAATTATGGTGCTGCCATCTTGTGCTGATTTGGGACCTGAGAAATGAGTTATGGAAATGTAGAAATTAAAAGTTAATGCTCCAATCTCCTCCTGGAAAAAGTCTGTTGGTTGATTTTTTTAGACCGATATGGCTAGGGACTATACTCTCCTTCCAGCGTAATAATCAAGGAACTTTGCTGCCGTACCATGAATGCAGCGGTGCAATGATAATAACGCAGCGCCTGAAAATAATCCCATGCAGCACGCTTTCTGTGCAGGCAGGTTGTAACGTTGGTTATGTTGATGGAAGTTAGCCTATTTTCAGGTGCCTGCCTCAACCAGGTACGGCAGCAGAGTTATGGCACGCACGGAGATGAGAATGGTATGTATGGACTTATCTAACTCTGTGGGATACAGTGAATAAGCTAAAGTCCCCAAAAATCGGTGTGTTCCTTTAACAAACAAAAGATAACATTATACTTTAATGTCCGAAAACATTATTTTTATATTTCATAATAAACTCAACAAGCTCAAGCTCAGTAACAAGTTTCAAAGGATTGTGGGTAATTTAAGGCTGCGTAGGATACATCCGATCATGTATCCTTCAAAAAAGGACAAATGAAGGAGGAAAAATGAAGGTTGCCTTCCAAGGATCCTTCAAATTGAGATGGGCTTCAGCAACTTTTGATGAAGTGGCAGCCGAGATATGTAGCCTTTGTAGGATGCAGCCTTCTTTTTAAGAAACACCATTATTTTACATCTTGTAAAAAGGGACATAATAGGTCCCCCTTAAGTAATTTCCTGGTAAGATATCAAAAGTTTACTCAAGTGTGGCTTTCAGGTACTTCATCGACTACTGATAAAGGCCTCTGACCAACTTCAACCCCCATATCAACCAATCACCTACTTCAACTTTGTAACCCAAGACTGGTTGCCCACTCAAGCTAAGCAGGGTTGAGCCTTGTCGGTACCCTGGTGTGAGACCAACTGGGTAGCTGCTGGAAGAGATGTTATTGAGGCCAGCAGAGGGTGCTCAACCTGTGGTCTGTCTGGGTCCTCCTAACACCCCAGTATAATGATGAGGACACTGTACTGTCAAAGAGCACCATTCTTTGGATAAGACGTTAAACTGAGGTCCTGACTCTCAGTGCTCATTAAAATTTGTAGGTCAAATTTACGCCCTTTTGTGCAACTTTTTCAGTATAAGTCTGTCAGGATACAGTCAAATCTGACTATTGCAATATTTCTGGCATCATTTGGCTATAAACACAACACACACAACTGATCATAATCAGTCATGCAGAGTAGCAGTCTATTTAGAATCTTCAGCAGACAAGAGATGAAATGGGATTCATTTAGCAGATAAAACAGGAGCCTTCTAGCTATCATGGGTCTATGCCCACCATTAACTTCTGGTTATGTTTAAGACGGATTAGTTTATCAACACATATCAATCAGCAATGCCTTGGATCTGAGTTATGGGTTGAAAGTCAGGGTTTGGTTGTTCTACTAATGTGTCATCTCTGTGGCTCCACTTTATAGTCGTGGGCTTGATGGTTTGGCTCTTGTGCTCAGGAGGGTCTGTGAAGGCCATTTACTGTTCTCCTCCATTCATTCAGCTCAAGCGCTTCTACAGAGAGTGCAATGAGAGAACCGTTTAGAAGCAGTGTTGGGAATAAAGACATGTGTTAGGAAACTAATAATATAACTCATAACACTAATGACCAGAAAGGCCTGTTGTTGTCTCTGGAATAGTTCTGGAACTTCTGCTTCTGAATGGTCAGCCACAGTTTTCTTTAATGAAACTAAATATTTGGCCAAATTTTCTGTATACTGGACTGGTCCTTTTTGTGTCTTCACGGACTGATTTTTGTCATAATACTTAGGTTGCTGATTATTATTAGCAGTTATTCTAGTTATGATATTATGTGTTTACTTTCCCATGCAAACACTAAATTTAAGTCAATAAAAGACCCATTAATTGATGAGCTAATGTAGGAGTTTATGACTGGATGAGTTTTTTGAACTCTTATGTATCCTAAAATAGGTTTGATTGATACCATGTCATTGATATATATAAAATCTACATGCAGTTTTTTTAATACTTTAGTATCATTTAGTATTTTTAATATACTAATAAAATTTAATATTTCTACAGTTTGGGACCAAGCATTCATCTAATGAGATCTACACTAATTTTGAAATAATGTTCTTGGTTTTCATTTCTAGTAATCTGGCTCTGAACACCAAATTATTCTTGAGCAAAGGTTAAATATAATGTAAAACATAATTTAACTAACTGCTATTGATTTGAGCCAATATAAGTGAAATGTCCTCGTTGACCTGTACTAGGTTTGAAATAAAAGCTGAGAGATGCGGTTGAGGTTGGGTTTTGTGCCTCGTCCATTCCCAGGAATTATCTAAACCTTTGGGTTAGGGAGGAACTGAATAATGTGACAATAGTCCAATTTCAGTGAAAATGAATAGGCAATCTTGGGCAGCTGTAGAAGGCTAGTTCATTAAGAGTTATAGCTATATAAATAAATCCTTCTCTTTTACACACTCGCACACACATACCATTTGCCTCTTGTTAAACCATTTCACCATCAGCGCCAGATGTTCCAAACCCTGCCTGATTTGGCTGCTTTAGAGGCCTGGATCCCGCTAACAATGGAAAAATAGTAAGAGAAGGAGAAAGACAAGCATAGGGTAGGACAGAGGCAGTGCTTGAACAATTCAAATATCTCACATCATTTCATGGCAATTTATAGTTCTAAACTTAAAGGGGTCCCTTTTTACAAGATGCAAAGTAAGTCTGTGATGTCCCCAGGGTGTGCATGTGCAAAATTGTCAATTTTTGAGGGTGAGCACAAATGCACTGTTTTTGTGTGTCGCTTTAAATGCAAATGAGCTTTCAAGACGAGGGCGGAGCTTCAAGATCTTGCATAAGCAGCTTGGATTACCTCATGCAATGAAAATGTCAGAAATCGTTCATCCTTTTATGTTCAAACGAGTCCGACAATGATGGAGAGACTGAAGAAGAAGTGACAACATGTAGAAAGAAACAGGATGTTTCTGAATGTGGAGTTAACTATCTTCAAGTCATTGATTAGCATATTCTGTCATGATAATCTATAAATCGCTAATGTGGGAACTGTTGTAAAATCCCTTCAGAGTCAGAATATCTGCCGCATGAAGATTTGACAGGTGTAGTTTAGTTTAATTACGATTATAACTTATGTTGTCATCTTGCTTTTATGACATACTATTGCATTTGTTTTACGTACTGTTTTGCAGTAAATGTGAAAATACGGTTGCGACAGCTTGAACAGACTCTGAAATGTGCTCTTCTCAACATGGTCTTTGCGTTGTCCTGGGGGCGAGGTTTATCTATATTTTTAGGGTTAGTGATGTCAATAACCTGTGAAGAAGCTTGTTGTAGTCCCTAACAGCCCTTTTGCTGTACTTTTACACCTAAATATCCAAATCCATTATTTGTAAGCAAAGTCAGTAAGACAACATAGTGCCATAACAAAACATTGCTATGCAACAAAAATATCCATATGCTATGGATGCTGTGTGTTTCATGCTATGAATATATTGTGGATTTTATTCAGAATCTAGAAGATCTAATGATATCTGTGCTAATTTTGAAATAATGTTCTTGGTTTTCTTTTCTAGTAATCTGGCTTTGAACACCAAATTATTCTTGAGCAAAGGTTAAATATAATGTAAAACATAATTTAACTAACTGCTATTGTTTTGAGCCAATATAAGTGAAATGTCCTCGTTGACCTGTACTAGGTTTGAAATAAAAGCTGAGAGATGCGGTTGAGGTTATATCCATAGACCATATGCTATGGATGCTGTGTGTTTCATGCTATGAATATATTGTGGATTTTATAGCACAAATAACAAAATAAAATTATAAAACAATACCAAGAATGGCTGTTTTGCAAGAATGATATAACATACAGTACACTCACTTTTAAATCAAGATGTAACAGTTTATTGGGTTTTAAAATATAAAATCACATTGCAGATGCCACTTAGTTTAATAATTTGTTATCTATAAATTCTAACAGTATTAAAGTGTGGCAAAAATGTGGCAATTGTACTTGACATACATTAATGAATAAAGTATGGTAACAATGATTATGTCTATTTAATAACTAATATAAAGTGCACATCTGAGTAAATCACTATATTTTGATGCAAGGGCCTGGATTTTTATACAGCATTACCATGCAAAAACATGATCATTTAGAAGCAATTTAATTGTGGGCAGAGTTATACATTACAACAACAAGTACACCATTTGATTGATGGTCAACTGAATGGTTGTAGCTCTGCACTAGACATGACATCATTGAAATAACATCTGGCACAGTGACAAATGCACTAATCAGAATGCCTTTATGAGGCGGATATAATGGAACAAAAACATTAAATGGCACCTATTATGCTTTGTTTTTTTTTTTAACCTCATATTTAGTGTGTAATATAGCTATTTGCACATGTAACCGTTCTAAAACAATGGAAATGAAAGTCTACGCCAAAGAGAGTTAATCTTTCCAAAAGAAAACACCTCATTTGTGTAGTCTTGTAGAGTGCTGCACCGATGATGTATTTTTGTAGGCCCATTAGCAGCACTGGCTGCTTCGGCCAATCCTCAAAGAATCGCTTTAGTTTCTAGATTCTTTTCAGATTCTAGAGAGCTTTGATTCGACAGAACGTCTGATGAGACGCTAAAGTGCAGAGGGATGTCATCAAAAACCTTGATCCATATTAGTGGAAGTGAGAGACTGTAAGTTTTGAATGCTCTTTTAGAGCACACTAGCTTATAGATAACAGTGTTCATACTAACAGCCAAAAAACAAAACAAAAATAGATTTCACGGGGTGTTTACAAAAAGCTACTTAAAGGTGCCCCAGAATGAGTTGAAACAATATGTTAAATTGTTCTCTGATATCTACATAGAGGGTATGGGGCTTATTTAAGGGCAAAAATTGTCCAGATACAGTTTTACAGGTCCATTTACAACCCTATAAATTGTCCCTCGGATGTAATGCTCTGTTTTTGCCTTATTTGGAAGGGTCATGAATATTAATGTTGAGCTCTGCTCTGATTGGCTTATTTCAGCTGCTCACACAAGTGCAGTTTTTAAGCGAAGCGGCTCGTGAGTCCTGACAGAACACAGACTGACTGAATGACACTTTAAAGAGAACATCTTAAATGGAGATTGCTGAAATGCAGCTTACTTGTTTATTGGTGTTTTCAGATCAACCACGCACAAGAGAGAGCTTGCACGTTTAGGTTAAACACCGGATAGTATACGTGTTAATTTCACAGAACAGCTCTGATTGGGGGATTTAAATGACTGAAATCTGGCAACCGCAAGCACGCACCCTCGAACAGACGAACACTCTTCTTTTTCCCCCGATAAAACCAAAACCAGTGCTTTTTGTTCGTTTTTATTTATAACTACACTTTAGACTTGTCTTTTTTCGTCAGCGATATTGAATGTTTATATAACGTTAGTCACAATGCAAGCTACGCAGTGACTGTGATGTACTCTCAAATACAAGCATGCAAAAATTTACTTCAGTGGACTCTGTGCAGGCCAGTCGAGTTCTTCCACACAAAACTTCCTCATTCATGCCTTTATAAATCTTGCTTTGTGTACTGGTGCGCAGTCATGTTGGAACAGAAAGGGGCCATCCCCAAACTGTTCCCTTAAAGTTGGGGGCATTGTCCAAAATGACTTGGTATGCTGAAGAATTAAAGCCGCCTTTCCACTGCACACGACATTCGGACACGACTGTCGGAGTTTGCCCCCTAGTGGCAGTCGCACGGAAATGTTATTATGATCGTACACGGCAACATGGGAGAGATCTTGCGGTCTCATTTTTATACTTCTCTAGAATCATATCGCAACCTTCTCATATACGGTAGACAAAAACATGACGACACACTGCGTCTTTTAAGTGTTTTTATTTATTTATTCTCTGATTTGTTCATTCTTCCAACAGCCATAGGACCGGACCAGCCGCCTCAAACTAGTAAACTAGATCACATAAGTTAAACTACTAAGGTGAACTGTGATTCACTCTCACAGACACACACACACGAGCGGCGCAGCGATCGTTACACAAGAGCCAGACAGCAGCCGCTGACTTATCTAATATCAGCACTAAATAACACTGTTTACTCTTATTCACACATTGAATAAAATGATGGTGTGTGTGGGTGTTTTAATTACCAGCTGACCCCGACCCATTCGGCAGATTTATTTAGAAAAATATATAATTTAATATTCATCTATTATGCATTTTTAAAAAGGTTGTAAAACAAAATAAAACCTGATAAACAAAAAGAATAATAATTCTCAACTTGTGCGCACACTGATTTGATTGGACAACTTTGGAATACATCACATCCGGTCGGCGTGTCGCATACGGTGTAGTCGCTCAAGTTCAAATATTTGAATGCATCCGAAGCTCAAATCGGATCCGTAAATTCCGCATTCGCATATGGTCGGCACCCGACGCAATCCCTGTACGACTCTCCATTGGAAATGAATGACTTCTGGTCCGACGGCGGTCGTTTGTCGTGTGCAGTGGAAAGGCGGCTTAAGAGTTCCTTTTACTGGAACTAAGGAACCAAGCCCAACCGCTAAAAACACCAAACATCACCAAACTTTACACTTGGGACAATGCCGTCAGTCAAGTACCGGGCACACAAAGTTTGGAGGTCTTTAGCTGTTGACTTTGCAGAAAGTTGGCAACTTCTGTGCACTAACAGTTGACCATATAATATTTAGTAGTGAGGAAATTTCACGATTAGACTTATTGCACAGGTGGCAACCTATCTCGGTACCACACTTCTGAGCTCCTGAGAGCGTCCCATTCTTTCACTAATGTTTGTAGAAGTGTCTGCATTCCTAGGTGCTTGATTTTATACACCTGAGGCCATTGAAAGTGATTGGAACACCTAAAGTCAATGGTTTTGAGACATTATTAAAGTTAATGTGCATGTGCAGGCGCCCCAATACTTTTGGCAATATAGTGTATGGGGGATCCATTTAGCCTCAAATACCTTTTTTTTGTGGTTTCACATTTCGTGGGTTTAGTGTGCATTAAGGGCACTGAGCTTTGCCGTTTTTGGGACCTGGGACAGTCTTGCGCATTTACTCTCAAGTGGCCAAGTGATTGTATTTGGACAGGTCCAAGATCACATGAGTATCACTTGAGATAAGAAAGAAAAATGACTATGACAAACAAGAAAAGACAAGAAAACATGATTGTGAAATCTAACCCAAACACTGACTTGACACTCTTTTAATAGCATTCTGCTTTGTCACTGTTTTTTTAAAATTTCAAGTAAATTGTCAAGAGACTATTTTAAATAGTTGTTATAGTATTAGTTCAATTAAGACTTATTAAATAAATATTAATATGAATGATATCAAAAGTAATTTATACATATCCTTAGGGGCTTCTTGACCCATTAGGAAGCTATCTTAGCCCAATAGTCTTTGAATCATTTAGCAAATGTTTCTTTTTCCATTAATAACACATTGGCTGATGCATCATCATCCTTCAGATTCGAAACTTATGAATAAATGTTACATCTTTTAAATATGTTATAATTTAAAAGTAAATGCCCATTGTTCTTAAAGGGGGTAATCTCCCCTGTCTTACCTAATTTGAGGTATTTCATTTAATTTTAATTTCAAAGTCAGGGGCTAGTTGCATATACTTTAGATAAAGTTTGTTAAGACTGTGTCTTAAGCACTTATTTGTCCAACTAGCAATTTGTCAAAATGTAATCAGTCTCTGTTTTCTAATTCAAATTGAACCAATCTACCACTTTATGTAACTGATTTTAAAAAGTTAGGGCTAGACTTAAAGAAAAAAATTTGATGACTTACTTTTAAGACTTGTCTAAGTGTTTTATGCAACCGGCCCCAGATTACAAATGTCCAATGTGAGGTTTCAGTGCATTACTACTGTAATATGAAAGGAGCTTGATTGCTGATCTTTGGCTTAGTTTAAAGTCAATGGAGTATTAACAGCTGGCATCACACTCATTCAGCTCAGACAGCTGCTCCGGGAGGATGCTGCTGGATACTTGAACGATTTCCCTCTGGGGAGGATAAAAATGTGTCAATGTAGTTTTTGAACTGCTGCTTTTAGGGGAAAAAACCCTATCTTATTCACACAGCTGTAAATCTCAAACTTTGGCTATTCTTCTCAGAATGTGAATCTTTATTGCCCTCTTGATGTTCGACTGTAAGTGTCCAATTTGTCTGTTTCACCCTGCAGATCAGGAAGTGTGCAGCATCACTGGAATGAAATATATAACTTTGTGGAACATCTGGCCCATAAGTTCATAAGGTAGGCAAAGACAGTCTTACAGAAATGTGTGCGTGTGCATACTTTTTTCTACTATACTGTATACTGTATGTGAAGGAAAAATTCCCTGAAAAAACACTACCGCTCTAAATAACATCTTTAACTAAAAATATTTAGTGACAAGTAGCATCTATAATTTCTAGTTGGCTTCATAAAAGTTCTGTAAATGAATGAACTGATTAGGCTTTGTTTGGATTGTCCACGTTAGACATTCTACACTGTAAAAAATTATTTAGAAAAAAAAGTGACCTGGTTGCCTTAAAATTTTGAGTTTATTGAAATTAAAATTTTGAGCTAATACAATGAACATTTTTTGAGATTCAACAGCATTTATTAAAATATTATTAAAAGATTTTGTAAGCATATTGGGTAAGTGTGTGTGTTTTATTTCTGATAACGCAGTGAAACATGCCAAATAGTGCTATTTTCATGATTTATCAATTTTTTTATGTGGTTCAGATACAAAAAATATTTTGAGTTTCTATTTATTAAACAAATTTCCTTCATTGTATCAACTCACATTTTTTATTTCAATAAACTCAAAATTTTAAGGCAACCAGGTTACTTACTTTTTTAAGTTAAACCAACAAAAAACAACACAATTTTTTTTTACAGTGTACTAACTATAAGTAACTTTGCAACTACATGTCAACTAACTCTCACTAGAGTTTCACTAGACTGCAGTGGACTGTTAGGTCAGGGTTTGGGTTTGTAAAGTAAGTTGACATTCTTGCAAAGTTACTTAGAACTTGTGTTGGGGGAACATCAAATTAAAGTGTCTACTATGTCTACCATGACTAGTAGTTTGCATGTAATACAATGTTACAGAGTTACTTAGAATCAATGTCTAAAGTGGAATAAAGTGAAATAAAGTGTTAACAAAAATGATTTTAAAACTA
Organism: Pseudorasbora parva; assembly: GCF_024679245.1. Taxonomy (NCBI): domain Eukaryota; kingdom Metazoa; phylum Chordata; class Actinopteri; order Cypriniformes; family Gobionidae; genus Pseudorasbora; species Pseudorasbora parva. Next base: position 6,705,797 of record NC_090184.1, read on the forward strand.
TAATACACTAATTCAGTTATTTCAAAATTGTGGATATCTCATCTTAATCAAACTACAGTGCATTTGAAATGTACATTGAAATAATAATTTAAGTCAAATATACATAATAATTTGTTTTTTCATACAGCCCACAGTTGCGGATGTCCTTCATTGTATTCTCCGATCAGGGCAAGATTTTGATGCAGCTTACAGAAGACAGGTGAGTAAACTTTATCTTCATTATTTATCTGTTGAACTCCGGCCATTTACACAAATCTGTCTGGAAGGGTTTTTGACCATAGTATGAGTTTGAGCCAACAGAAGTTTTACACTGTTGTTACCAATGAAGGCCAAATCTGTGAGAATCGGTTATGTGACAGTTAATGACCCATAAAGAGCGACACATCTGCTGTGAACATTCCCTGGTCCTGGTCTTGGCGATCGTCTCCAATCCTCAAAAAAGCACTTCTATGACTTCAGCATGCGGCTCACAATTTCTAAAGAAATGTCACTTTTGTGGGCTGCCAATGCCAAAAATCATTGTGACTAGGGCTTCCATGAGTCCAGAGAAGGGTTGGTTTGTCAATTATCATCAGGGCCAATGCATATTATTCATGGTATCATTTGCGGTCGTGTTCATTTCCTATTTGAAAATGATAATTGAAAGAGGTTATTATTATAATTTTTATTTTGTTAATAACAAACGGAAAAAGACAAACAAGATTTTGTTTCAATACCTCCCTTTTATTGTGTGTATGTTTATGGCTTGAGTATAGGGTGGTGAGGTGACGTCACTTTGTAGGCCAACCGGCAGTTCACATCGCACTGGTTCACTCGAGAAAAATCAATAGGATATTCCTATAGGCTTGTGGATTATATCAAAAAACAAGCTCTGTGATCAATAAAAGTTTATGATACTTAGAAATTTTGTCCATCAAGATAATTATCACAGAAAAGCACAACTTTTATGAGTTTTATACCCTAAATGCAGTCGCCAGAAGTAAAAAGCTACGGGTAGGCTATAAACAAACTATAGCATGGTCGTGTGACGTCAGCATCACTATCACTAAGCTTCCAACAACTCTTTGTTTTCCCAGAAAGTTTGAGTTAGAATAGTTCAATTATGCACAATTGAGCATAATGAGGCTGTAAAAGCGGACTGCACTTACCAGTTCAGCGTAATAATGTTTAATCTCCTCGACAGCCTCTGTAGTTCATTTAGCCACTTATTAGCAACTGCCTTTTTCAAGACACGTAACAGCATAAAAAAATCCCGAGTGGGGTAATACTGATGGATTTTATGACGTACCACAGACATTATTTCAGCCATTTAACCAAAACCCCATTCATAAAAACCCATTGAAGTGCTAAAATGCGAACTCACTCCCGTGTTTAGACCTACAAAGCGATGTCATACCTGCACCACTATATTTCATTCGACTTGTGGGCAGCACTGATGCTACTTTCATCTGATTGGTCAAACCGCCCCATCTTCTGTACATTTCGTTCATAAAGAATCATCACGCCAAGCACGGCACTGCCAATGCCTGCTTTTTAAACTTTAATAAAATATTGCAATGCCATCACACAACACATGCCATTATAAACACAAATATGTTGCTGATAATTAGTGCTGCTGTGACTTGTCAGGTGTCAAATTTAATGTACCACGGCCATTTTGAACTTCATGATATCGTTATGAATCTCGGTATAGGTCTTCAGCACTACACCCTAAAGGTACTCAAAATGTTTTGGGGCACCACATTTCATTTTTTTATTTTTTTGTAACTTTTGATTAGATGTGCCAATTTTTCCACAGTTAGCTAAATTTCCTGTCCGCCATTTTGATTTTCTTTCAATACCTACTTTGAAGGTTTTGAAAATCTCCTCCTAGACCAAGGGTCCATTTTTCACCTAAATTGAATCGTATCATCTTCAGACAAAGTCGGCAAAAATGTATCCGAATTTAAAAATGTATTAAAAATGTATACATTTATAAAAATGTATATTAAAAATCCACCTTACCCCATATATAATGTCTTCTAATTATATGTTAACATATAATTAAAAATCTTTCTTGAGCAGCATATTAGAATAATTTCTGAAAGATCTTGTGACTGAATACTGGAGTAATGATGCTGAAAATTCAGCTTTGATAACAGGAAAAAAACATTTTAAAATATATTCAAATAGAAAACAGCTAATTAAAATTTCACAATATTACTGTTTCACAACATTATCTATGTTATGACAAACTTTTGGCTTGTAGTGTACTTACTGTACTTACTTACTGTAGTGTACTCTGTTATTGTGTGCAAATGTCAGGGACCAAATTCGTAAGGGTTTGGAGGAACTCAAGAATGTCCGGCCAGGTGGAGACACTTTTATGCATGAAGGCATTCAGAGGGTGAGTGAGCCATTTTGGCTTAGCAGTACTTCCCATCCAGCGATGATAAATAGCTGTAACTAGTCTTCACAAAGGTTATGTTTGGCCTGTATTCAGACTGATTGACCTAAAAAAAGTTGTTTTTAAATGATCTTTCCAGTGGGCTAAATTTATTCCGTTATTTCAGTGAAATAACTTGTCACTGTGAATGTTGTTTGATCTGCCTGAGATTACAATATCTATGATGTTTTTCGTTGCTTTTTTTCTTACTACTAGGCAAGCGAACAGATTTACTATGGCAACTCTGAGGGTAGGTCAATTTAAAACACTATTTTAAGTTACTATTTTAAAGAAAAAACTGTTTAAATCTTAATTGGTTATTTAATCCAGCCATAGCTTAACCAATTTAGCTGGTTTCAATTCAGCACATTTAATGTGTATTTTCCTCATATTGTTATTTTAGATATCAAAATGACTTGCTTGCTAGTTTCAGCACGTTGCATGTTCCTGCTCTAAAACTGTTCAAAAAATGATCTAAATCTGGCACCAAGTTACAAATGTGATACAACGTTGTGTCTCTGTGAAGGATACCGCACAGCCAGTGTCATCATCGCCCTCACAGACGGGGAGCTGCATGAAGATCTCTTCTTTTACGCTGAGAGAGAGGTAAGAATAATGAAAGATAGGAGAAGAGAAAGAAAAAGAGTTGCTGACAGTTCAATTTATCATAATTGTAAGAAAAGTTTTTTGTGCTGTCTCAATTAATCGGATCTAACATAAAAGTTTGTAAACAACATATGTCGGACCTTTGGCTCGATCAAACAGATGAGCTACTGTAGCTCAAATTGATCAAGACGTTAATGCTGGTTCTGATAGAAAGGCGTCAGAATCCACAGAGCATCACAGTTTGTTGTGTATGGGGCTGATTAGCCGTAGACCAGTCAGGGTGCCCATGCTGACCCCTGTCCACCACCGAAAGCGCCAACAGTGGACACGTGAGCATCAGAACTGGACCACAGAGCAATGGAAGAAGGTGGCCTGGTCTGATGAATCACATTTTCTTTTACATCACGTGGATGGCCGGATACGAGTGCGTTACTTACCTGGGGAACACATGGCACCCGGATGCACTATGGGAATAAGGCAAACCGGCGGAGGCAGTGTGATGCTTTGGGCAATGTTCTGCTGGGACACCTTTAGTCCTGCTATCCATGTGGATGTTACTTTGACACGTACCACCTACCTAAGCATTATTTCAGACCATGTTCACCCTTTCACAGAAACAGTATTCCCTGGTGTCTGTGGCTCTTTCAGCAGGATAATGCTCCTGCCACAAAGCACAAATGGTTCAGGAACTGTTTGAGGAGCACAACAATAAGTTTGAAGTCTTGACTTGACCTCCAAGTTCCCCAGATCTCAATCCAATCGAGCATCTGTGGGATGTGCTGAACAAGCAAGTGCGATCCATGGAGGGCCCACCTCGCAACTTACAGGACTTAAAGGATCTGCTGCTAACATTTTGGTGCCAGATACCACATGTCTAGTTGATCAGGGCAGCAAAACACTTTACTTTAAAGCATTTGCATGAATAAGAGCGTGATCATTTTAAAAGTGTACTTGTTAAGAAACACAGTCATGATAAGTGTACTCTCTTTAATTACACTTAAGTGACATATGATTTTATTATCTGAAAGTATAGATTTTTCAAAATGTACTTTTAAGATTTAAAGTACATTACAAGGGCATATATACAATAAAATTAAGTGCACTTTTTTTCACAAGGGGTGTCTTCACTGCAAGCAACATTGTGACCGCTTGCTTTGTTGTACACACGGTAAATATGGTCTTTAATGTCCCATATGAATTCATGCACATACTGGGAATTAATCATAACCCTTTTTTCTTCATCATCCTATAGCACAGAGTGTAACACTATTACAACCTATTACTCTCTAAAAAAATGCTGGATTAAAAACAACCCAAGTTGGGTTGAAAATGGACAAACCCAGAAACCCAATTTCTGGGTTTGTCCATTTTCAACCCAACTTCGATTGTTTTTAACCCAGCATTTTTAAGAGTGTAACTGATATGAACTATATATTTAGGTAAACAAATTAATAAAAAATAACAGCAAAACTTATGAGCTGTTTTATTTCAGCCGCACTCACTGAAATAATAAGTGTACTGTACAGCAGTTTTCCCCACCCCCATCTTCTGACCCAATTTTCCTTTCAGCTTCAACCAACAAAGACGTTATTCAGCATCTCTAATGATTATAATTACCAGCGTCTTCTTCATTGATGTTCAACTTTGCCAGTCAGTGCCAAAAGCTTAAGCTCTAAATAAGGCAGTTTATGGCTAATAGATTGCAGGTGTCTGAAGTGTTTCTGCTCTTGTGTTTCCTTCAGGCCAATCGCTCTCGCAGCCTGGGCGCCTCTGTCTACTGCGTAGGGGTAAAGGATTTCAATGAGACTCAGGTGTGTTTGTGTGTGTGTCGGTGTGTGTGTGTGTGTGTGTGTGTGTGTGTGTGTGTGTGTGTGTGTGTGTGTGTGTGTGTGTGTGTGTGTGTGTGTGTGTGTGTGTGTGTGTCTGTAAATCATTTCTTTTAAAGTGGACTTAAATAAATTGTTAAAATGTGTCATGTTTAAGGTTAAAAACTAGATCTTGGTACTTAAGCCTTGTAAGTTTTTCAAGGTTTGTGTAAATGATGCTTGGGCGTTTATATACTTGCACTTGTTTAAGCATATATATATATATATATATATATATATATATATATATATATATATATATATATATGGGTCAATGACGAATAAGGTTTTCAAGATCATTTTTTATTTTTTTTAAGCAAAATGGTTTTAAAATGCATTTTTATGTCCAAACAAATGTTTGATGTTGCTTCATATTGGTTTTACAGCTTTTTAGGCAGCATTAATTCATTATTAAACAAGATTTCTGATTTTACCACCCAGAAAATGTCAGGTGGTGCGACCATATATTCATTTAAATAAATATACATTTAATGTACTTAGCACTACTGAGAACTTGTAAATATCAGTCCTTGTAGTGTCTTAAATGCATATTGCATTGTAAATTCCCCTTTCATTTCTTTATTTGTTGTCTTTTTTATTCCAATTCATATAAATGGCTACTTTTCTATGTGTTCAAACACCAATTTTTCGATAAGGAGTTTTTATTTTTGTTTTTAATTGTTAAAATGGTTTGTATATGTTATATAAAGTTTTACAGTTATATTTCTTACTTTATTTTGCAATTGCAGTGGAAATTGATACATTTAAATGAAAATATGCTGGTTGCACCACCTGACCATGACCGGTCGCACCACCTGACGTTATGATCAATAAAGATTGATATTTACAAGATAAAAGTAAAAATGTCAATGCATTTTATTCTGATTTCAATTGCCTTTATTTTAATCCTCAGACCAATTTATGTAACTCAGTAATATAATAATATTTCATTAACAAGAAGTGCAAAACAATACAGACAAAACCTCAAGGAACAAGTTAAATAAATGAAAACATCTTTTATATGGAACTAGTGCAAATATTGGGCCCAGAATCTATCAATCTATTGTTCATTCAAATAGACACATTAGTAACAGTAAGTCAAGATAAAAATAAATAAATAAAAACATTTGATTATCGATTCTTTAGAACGTCTCCGTTACGTATGTAACCCTCGTTCCCTGAAGGAGGGAATGGAGACGTACGTCGAACGTGACCAACTGAAAGGGAACTAGAAATTTAAAACATTTCTATTATTAACATGTAATAACTGTGTAATTACCACAAAACATAACATCTTAACTTGAGTTGTAATCTATCTAGATGTACACAAAACCTTGCTTTTCTTTTGGCAAGGTACTCTGCCCTTGCAACTGGATCACTTTTTAAAGGTGTCATGAACTGGCTTTTTTATTTTTATTTATACTGTTGTCTGAGGTCAACTAATGATGTTCGTGTGGTTTTTACATTCAAAAACATCATAACTAATAAGTGATAGTCTACTTTCTACACTGGTTTTGAGGCTCTCTCTCCTGTACGCTGGGTTTTGATGGGCGTGTCACTGGAGACTTAGAAGTAAACGCTGTCAGTTCATTGGAGGGAAAGATTGTTTTGAAAGCGGCAACCAGAATGATTCTCTCGACCACAGGGCTCGAGAACATCTTTATCAAACAAACACAATGATTTATTTCTCATCCACCCGCGATTGATTGAAATATTATTTTTGTATTGCTTAGCCTGCCCGATCGGTGGATAGAAGCACAAACTGCACACACACACACATGGATGTGCTTATTATTCTGTAGAGGCGTGTTTCGTCAGTCGATGATGTCAGGATGAAGCACAAGACCGTTTGCTGGGCCTGGTGTTTATAAAAGCTTTTCTTTGACTAACAAGGAAGTTTTTAGCTCTGAAACTTACAGGATATTCTTATATTACCATGACCTTTTATATATCAAAAGCTCAAGGGAAAGCTGATTTCTCAATTCATCACCCCTTTAAATTAGCTCTATGTTGTGCTCTTTTCTCCTTGCTTGATAATGGCATCTACAAAAACAAATGAAAAAAAGATTAATTTAAAGATGCAATATGCAATTGTTTTAGTATCAGTGTTGGTTATTCTTGAAGAATATGATTTTTAGATGGACAATGTGCTTAAATGGTTACCCATACCATCATAAAATAAAATAAAAATATATATGTAGATTGCACCGTTAAACAACTTAATATCTTACAGAAAGCTTTATACATTTATTCAAATGTATTTAATATATTCAAAAACATGAATTAACATGACTTTTTTCAGTTCGTTTAACTGCTATTCTGGTCGCGACACCTGACATATTGGTCGCACCACCTGACATTTCAAACTCAATTCAAATCTAACAGGCATTAGTTTGGACACCTATAAAAATGTTTGACCATGTGCTCAAGGTTATACATAATTTTTTTTAATCAAATACACATTTTAATAATAACAACACATTTTCAAAGTTTTCCAGGGGTCATACCGCCTGACATGATAAGTTGAATCAACCTCATCATTACTCAAAAATGTCAAATTATCTAATATTTATGGGAGGGTGACTAACCTTGTTACTGCATCAAATGGGTCCTCTGGGGTCTTTTGTGTAATGTCATATGCTGTCACATGGTTTTCTTAAAGGAACATTGCATAAAATTGCGTTTTTATGTCGGTCGCCCTCCCTGACATTTGGAGAAGTCAATTTTTCGGACAAAAGTTTTTTAAGTGTTAAAATAGTTTTGAAATAGGACTGATACACCATTTTCGCTCATTTATAATGACTTTAACATAAAATCATGCCAAACTATTTAATTAAAAATTTTAATGACAAAATTAACCTTTTTATTGCAGTTTTGTTCTCTGGTTGCAGGTTCGGACGGTCGCACCGCCTGACATTTTTGGTCTTTCAAACACCAAAACTCAAAAACATCAATTGAATATCAATAAAATGAAAAAGGTTTCTTATAAAGGAGATATTGTAGATCAGTTTGATATATGACATGTATTTATTAAAATTATGTTTAGAAAAATAAATCATTTGGACACAAAAAATACATGTCATGTCATTGACCCATATATATATATACACTGTAAAAAAATATTGGTTTAACTTAAAAAAAGTAAGTAACCTGGTTGCCTTAAAATTTTGAGTTTATTGAAATAAAAACTGTGAGTTGATACAATGAAGGAAATTTGTTTAATAAATAGAAACTCAAAATGTTATTGTATCTGAACCACAATTTTTTTTATTAAATCATGAAAATAGCACTATTTGGCATGTTTCACTGCATCATCAAAAATAAAACACAAAAATACCCAATATGCTTACAAAATCTTTTAATAATATTTTAATAAAGGTTGTCGAATCTCAAAAAATATTCATTGTATTAACTAAAATTTTTAATTTCAATGAACTCGGAAATTTTAAGGCAACCAGGTAACTTTTTTTCTAAATAATATATATTCTTCTTATTATATATATATATATAATATATATATATATATATATATATATATATATATATATATATATATATATATATATATATATATATATTATAATTTATTTGTTCACTTTTCATAGCTGGCCAATATTGCTGACAGCAAAGACCATGTCTTCCCAGTAAATGATGGCTTTGAAGCTCTACAAGGTGTCATTGATTCGGTGAGTGTTATAAATGGTTTAATACAGTAATACAACAAGCCAAACCTTGACCCCTTGGGTAAAAATTAACCTAAAAACAACCTCTTGGTGAAAAACAGCAGATGTATTAAAGAAAAACACAGAACTATACAATAACAAACAAGAATATTCATTGAGTCCCGTGGGAAGATGACGGATCGTCTCCTGTATCAGAAATCTAACAAAGTCCTGCCATGCCCTCCCTGGACCGCTTTGATCCCACGGGCCGCTGGAGTCTGACCAAACACGATCAAAGCCTCGTCACCATGTCCTTTTCTTTTTGCAATGAAAGCTAATGATTTATATTTCTTAAGCTCTGAAGGTTGAAGAAAAGAGGAGATATTTGGGTAAAGGCTTGTCTCGCCCATGCAGAGGGTGACTGTTTCATGAGCCGAGACTGGGGTCAGTCCAGCCGGCCTCCATCTGCTCTCAATTAGCTGCATGCTGAAAGCTCTTGGCCGAAGCTCAGGAGAAGAGTGTCGTAAATCAGCAGGGACCTTGGGATCTGAAAGCATACTTCCATAGATGACAGAGGAAGGCGGTAGTCATGTAGATCAAAACAGTCTCGCCACACGTAGGTGCTGGTGTGGCCGATGAAGGCTATTTCCAGGACGAGAGGAAAGAGACGGAGAAAGCAGATGTAGATTTCAAAACAAAAACGCCACATGGGGATTGTCCTGTTGAGACACTCGCAGGAGAGGTGCTGCTTCCTTTGATTGGTGGATCCTTCAAGTTAAAACGGAGAGGTTTTAGTTTATTAAACCTTTCGGTTTGTTTTACGTAATATGAGTTTATGTAAGTTCATATACGTTTATTTTATCTTGAAGGATTCCCCAATCAAATGAAGCAACACCTCTCCTGCGAGTGCCTCAACAGCACAATGCCCATGTGGCGCTTTTGTTTTGAAAAAAACAATTTTTTCTCCGTTTTTTCTTGAAGGATCCACCAATCAAATGAAGCAACACCTCTCCTGCGAGTCTTCCCTACTAACAGTTTGTTTAATGAATTTAAGGACATTGAGTGGCCAGTTAGTTTTTCTAGGTCAGCTAACCTAAATGTTTACCTGCTAAATTTCTTTGTACTCGCCAGATCTTGAAGAAATCATGCATTGAGATTCTTGCTGCAGAACCTTCCAGTATCTGTGCTGGAGGTGAGTACAATTCTGTTCAGCTCAATAGATCAAAGGTTGGTTTAACAGTAGCGAACAATCCTCCAGACTAATAGTTCTGATTTTATTTGATCAAAAAGTGAGGTTTGTTTGCGTTTCAAAACATTTTAAAGGGGGGGTGAAATGCTATGTCATGCATACTGAGCTTTTTACACTGTTAAAGACTTGGATTCCCATCCTAAACATAGACAAAGTTTCAAAAACTAATGTTGGACCTTTGATGGAGTATTTCTGTGTTAAAAATACTCCTTCCGGTTTCTCACAAGTTTCGGCGAGTTTTTTTCGAGTATGGGTCGACTTGACGTTAATAGATCGGAAGGTCCTTTATGGGCTGTACGGGCTCTTCTCCCGGTAGGGTGCGCGCGCGCGTGACTAGAGGGAGAGAGGAAATGCACGCCGTAAACAGTCTCTCAGGTGCAGATCCAGTCCTCCGTGAACACTTATGACGCGCCGCGCTCCACTTTATTCCTATGGGTGACGTCGAGCGACTTCAACGCTTCTGCACAGCATTCCGGGAAGGCAGCGCTGCATTTGAACCGATTTGAATGCAGAAATGACGGGAAGCTTTAAGGCATCGCTTCAGTCGCGTCGCAAAGTGGATTTCCACGGTCACTGCTGTCACAGGACTTCACCAAATCATACCAAAGAAGTGTGTTTTTGACAGAGCGGTCCCAGCGATAAAGTTTCGGTCCTGCTTTGGAAGCAGTCGGTGAGTAAATCAACTTCAAATGTCTCTGCTATTGGCTACCGTCGCATGAGTAAACATCAGTAAACGATACGATCGCGTGCTTCGTCATTCAAATGCGCTAACGGTTACTCCATTGTTGTTCTGTATAACACTAGTCTGACTCTGACGTGCAAAACCGTTTTGCTCGCTACCTCTAAGGTCTAGTCACATACAATAGTCCATAAACCGAATCATGTCCTCATAAACTGCGCGTAAAGACACACAAAGGCCCCTAAATACAGTACATACCACAGAGACGGACATCCTGATGTTGCCGTTTCTCCTGTTCAATTTATTTCAGCCTCAGATTTGATTGTGGATCATTATCTGTATTAGCTGAGATAGCGATGGGTTTCTCCACGCTTGAGGACGTCACCGCTTTGTGCACATTCGTCATTCTTTAGCTCCGCCCACACGATACGCCTCCAGGCGCTAAAGACTCGGTACAGCCCATATTTCTTTTATAAATATGATAAAACTAAAGACTTTTCGGAGATATGAAGGATGCAATACTACTCTATAGGTACTCAAGATTGACATGAGATTGACTGAAACTGAGTGTTTCACCCCCCCTTTAACATCTAATAAAATTAACACACACTTAAACTACACAAGTGGATTTATATAATACATTACTTGGTATTACTTTGATAGTCTACCATAGACATTCTACTAATTATAAGTAACTTTGCAACTACATGTCAACTAACTCTCACTAGAGTTTTAGTAAACCGTCTCTGCTAACACTTTATTTTAATACTCCCCAACAGATACTCTACTAACTATAAGTAACTTTGTAACTACATGTCAACTTAGTGGCTGTTTACAGAATACCATTTTCAACTAAAATTGCTCATTTACTTACACAAAAGTTTCAATTTGTGAAAAACGTTGACATCATGTGCATGCATATAACGTGTGGGTAGTGTTTCTTTACAAAGTGACATTGCCAACTACTGGCCTGGCAGCAGAATACAGCGTTTTTAGTCGTTTTCCATGTGAACGGGAATAATTTTGACAACAATGTCGTCTGTATGCAAAAATAACATTTGTCATGTAAACCCTCATTCTACTAACCCTAACCTAACATGGTAACGCTTTAGTTTAGGGTCCAATTCTCACTATGAACTAGTTGCTTATGCATACTACTAGGGTATTGGCTTTTATTACCATTAGTACTTATAAAGCACAAATAAGGCCTTATTCTGCATGACCTTATTCTACATCCCTTAATTCTACACAATACCTAAACTTAGAAACTACCTTACTAACTATTAATTAGCAGTAAGTAGGTGTTTATTGAAGAAAATGCCGTAGTTAATAGTTAGTTAATGGTGAGAATCGGACCTTAATCTAATGTGATACCCCTTACACTTTACAAATGCTCTAAATGAGTGTTAGTTAGCTAGACACGTTGTTGTAAAGTTACTTTGTCAGTAGAATGTGTGTTGGGGAGCATCAAAATAAAGTAGAATGTCAAAAGTGGACTATCAAAATTAATTGTAAACCACTACTTAAATATGTTAATAAGGAGGCTGAAAAGGCACTTAAATTCAATTGATTTAAAAAATTATAATATTTAAATGCATAATATTTAGTAGTGAGAATTTCCCCGGGCAGTTTTTGCAAAAGCTTCATACAAACGCTACGGTATTAACAATATATAACAGACCTTTTTTGGCATGTGAACGTTTGCTAATGTGACCACACCTTAAAGCAAAATATTGATGATGCTGTCAGATATTATGCTTTGTGCCATAAAACGTCTTCCTCCTTTAGAAAATAAATCTTAAAATAAATCTTGCTCTGATAGCTCTGATAAGTGCCTTTCAAAATATGCTAAATGATTTAACATTATGTTTAAACTTCCTGTTTCATAGAGTCATTCCAAGTTGTTGTTAGAGGAAATGGATTTCTTCATGCTAGAAATGTGGACAAGGTTCTTTGCAGCTTCCGAATAAATGACACCCTCACCCGAAGTAAGTACAATGCAATTATGGCAGTTATTTATTCACCCTCGTATAATTTTAGAATTGGATTTCCAATTCCATGAAACATAAAATTGACACCAGGTGTAAACAGGAACTCCCTCGTCTACTTGTCCTTTTTGAAGCACTTTGGTAACTTTTTGAACAGTAGTTTGTTGGAAAAGATGTTTTGTGTTTCACAAAAAAAAGAAAATCATACAGGTTATGGAATGACATGAATTATAATTTTTGGACGAACTATCCCTTTAAGCCCACAATGCTGAATTGGTCTTGTATTACAAAGATGATGTATGCTGAACACATCACTGGCTCGATAAAGACTATTAAAATGGGGGTTAACTGTTATGTGGGATGACAGCAGTCTTATATAAGACATTTCCGTGACTTCCTTGCGTAATTACCATATGGTTGGAATGATTTGAGTCAGAATCTATAAAACCTTCTGATTAGCTATCATTTTTCCACCAAACGTCCCAGCTGACTCATTTTCATTGAAACCCTGGAAGGCAGAGCATGCCAAGACAAATGCCAGTCCCAATTGTTTTTTTGGATAATAGCAGTTTTTAAAGGCTAGAAGTTTTACAGGATGGATTGCTGCCAACTGAAGGAGATATAAGAAAGATACGCTGCCACACAAGAGGTGAACAGAGTTGGAAAAGCCTCTCAGGCAAATGTCAGCTCGACCCCTTGCAGTTTTTACTGTAAGTCTCACTTTAAACAGGATATGTGTCCTTTCTTGCACACTGTAGTGTTGCATAGCCTGGCGGATGAGTCATAGGCACAATGAAATTAACTCTTTCCCCACTAGTGTTTTCATCACTTGAATGCAAGTTTCATAAAAAACAACATTCTGAGCAATAAGCTGAGAAATCACGTTTTTTTGTCAAAGACTACGCTAAGATAGGATTCAGAACGATGATCAAAATACAGATAGAGTAGATCGAGTCCAACAACACCTCCAAGGCTTCACAGTCCTATAGCTCATAATGGGTCATTCATGGGTTTAGTAACATTAGGCAGTTTTGATTTATATGCTGATTAATGTTGATGATCGTGTTATTTTACGTATGCATCTGCTTACAAATGCTATCGCTTGTTTCTGCTTCTTCACATGTGCTTTGATCAGGAGAGTACTCTTTCAGTAGATGCCTGATAGCGTCTCTACTGTATAACAGTGAACACACAGAACACTGGAAAATTCCATCAGTGGGAGAGAAAGAGTTAAACTAGTATGCTAGCAGAAGTATACGGTGGCCCAGTAGTGCAGCCGTACTTAATTAAACCACAACTCAACGAAATCGCCACAACACAACGGAAATGCTCCCGACCACGAGGGGTCTCTCAGAGTGCGGTAAAGTTAGTTTTCCTTGCCATTGTTCTATAGATTGGCCAGTCTTACAAAGATCACTGCGATCAGTTTTAAGTGTCGAACCATTGTATATCGACATGAAATATCAATTCAAAATCACCTACATTAATTATAGCTGCATATTTATGCTCGAAAATGCTTTTACTCTCTATCACGGTGCTTGATGCCTAAAGGAACGTCTGCAAATTTCACCAGTAGGTTGAAACGTATAATTTTATTAATTAAAATGTTTTTTTGTTTAGTTTAAATGTTCAAATTCCAACGTAGTGCATTATTGTTTGTGTTGTGGCTTGTTTCTGTTGTATTGTGGCAATGTCATTGTGTTGTGGTTTAATTTAGTACGGCTGCACTACTGGGCCACTGTAGAAGTATTCTATGGCAGTGAATCGTAATTGATTTTTGTTTCAGTCTTCAGATTTGTATATTGGACGTCAAGTGGCAACCCACCCAATCACACAGGAAAACATAATCATGTTGAGGAGGCGATTTTGTATGAAGCTGCATGGTTTGAGTCGAAGGATTTTAGAAAGGTCCACCCTTAACCCCACCCCTAAACATTACCATAACTAAGCAGATTGTACAAAAACACACAAAAGAGTTTACACAAATTAATTGTATTTTGATGTCACCACTTGAGAACCTTTATAAAAAGCTTTGTCTTTACAAAAACAAAGAGCAGTTTTCTGCCAATGTTCACATATGTCCTATCCATGATGACAAAAATAAATTACCAAGGCAGTTATGGAAAAGATGTGCATGCATTGTGTGTTTAACAAAATCTGCTGTTAATTGCCTGGCAAACTTTCCTTTTGAAGTGAAACTATTAAAGTGATTCTATGTTGACTTTTCATATGCCCCGATACTGTAATGGTATTAAGCCTTGAGGGAGGGTCTCTTTTTATTCCAAACAATCGTAATTTCATTAAAATTGGCGCTGGTTGTGAGATCAAAGCCTTCATCTGCCTTCAATCTTATTTTAACATATCACTAATAGGTGCCAGCTTTGGTGCTTCACATCTTGCCTGTCTTTGCTTTGATTAATGCTGGACATTTCAAACGTTGCACCATGCTAAGTGTTTGTGTCTGATAATTAGAACATCCATTTGATGAGTGTAACTGTGTCATGGAAGTAATTTGAAAAAACAAACAAACAAACAAACAAAAATGATTTTTTCCCCTTCCGCTCACCCTTCAGCAAACCGGACCCACTTTCCAATCCTAAAGGCATCCAATTTCCAGACCTGCAACACATTTACTCTGTCTTTGCGGAGGCCTGCTGTTTTTTTTACTCTTGACCACTGTAAACACTAGAGTGTATATCCTGTCGATGAATGATAATGCCCATCATACACAACCTGTTCCACTTACTATGAGCCCAAGGCTGATTGCAGGCTGACGGAAAAGAACAGCGTGTGGGGACGGCGTGTTGAGCTTCTGACTTTCAGTCAGAAGATGTAGCTCTTAAAGTAGACCAACTAGCATAATATTTCTCCTGATTAAATTAAATTAATGTTAAGATTAGTATTAATGCATTCAAAATGGTAGTCATTTTGCTTGGATGGTATAATGTAGCCTACTGTGCATCTTTATGTACTGATTGGGCTAATATTGCCTCTACTTGGGCACTGAAGAGAAGTTTGTGATTGTATACTAAAGCTCAAAGGATACTTTATTTTTGACATAAATGTTAGCGTATGCAGCCGGATTCATAGCCTTTAAAAGTAGGCAAAGACTTTTTACACTATGTAAAATTGCAGTATTTTCTTTGCAATAAGTTTAATTACTTATTAAATATTTAATACTAATTAAGTATTTAATACTACTTATTAAATACTTAATACTATTTGCACCTCAGTAGTTTAGTACACTATAAAACGGTATGCAATAATATTATATTGAGTGCAAATTATGTTTTTATTAAATGAATGTCACCTTATTGCTAAAATAAATCCCTTACCCCCTAACACTACATAATAAACACTTAATAACTGCACCGGTAGTCACTTTAATTCCACTTTTCACATATTTTCTTCATGTTTATTGAACATAAATGCCTGTTGCATTTCCACAGTTATTACATTGTAAATCTAGCAATCATATTTTATTTTTAAAATAAGTAATGACATTTTTAACACCGTTGCTTGTGTTGTATTACCTTGGCCTTAAATGACAGAAAACGGGCTAAGGGCTGGTTCACACAGAATGCATTTTTGGTGCTGCACAGGTCAGGGGAATAATTAAAAAAAAACCCGCAAAAGATGTTACCTTATAAAGGTTGAACTTCTTTTAACTTAAAGGGGGGGTGAAATGCTGTTTCATGCATACTGATCTTTTTACACTGTTAAAGACATGGAATCCCATACTAAACATGGACAAAGTTTCAAAAGTTAAGGTGGACGTTTGATGGGAGTATTTCTTTGTCAAAAATACTACTTCCGGTTAGTCATAAGTTTCGGCAAGTTTTTTGCGATCATGCGTCCCCTTTGACGTTAATGGGGGCGGAATTTCCCTGTATGGGCCTTACGGACAATTCTACCGGAAGAGCGTGAGAGAGAGAGAGGGAGAGAGCGAAAGCAACAGCCTATGCCCATCAAAGCGCTGGCTCGTAGGCTGCGCTGCACAGGTAATGTGCACAATTAACAATGACATCAAAAAGTGCGTTTTTGGTTGCCAGACCAAGACAGTCCTGCACAGATTCCCCCAAAACCCCGCGGTAAGGCAACAGTGGATGTAATTTGCTTTTCCGGATCAGCAACTGAGTTGCGCGAATGTTTATATCTGTTCGCTGCATTTCGGTGCCGACTGTTTCATAAACAAGGCCCAGCTTGACGCCGGATTTTCCAATCGCCTAATGCTGAAGGATGGAGCAGTCCCAACGTTAGAAGGGTGAGTGAGACTGCTTCAAATGTCTGTGTCTATGCTCATCAAGTAGCCCAAACATGATCACGTATAGTTACTATATATATTACTATATATAGAAATTGATCAATGGAGCATGCGATGTGTAGTGCGTGTACATTTGTTTAGCTGGCCACTATATGTGTAACTTTATGTTTGTGTATTGTAAAAGCACTCAACAATACACAAAGAGGGGGGAAATATGTTGAACTAAATAAGCGCGCTTCTTCATTCAAATGCGCTACTATTCCGTGTCTTTCTATGTAAACACTAACTTAACCTGTCTACACAAACCACGCGTAAACACACAAACACACGTGCACAACTGCACTTCCCACATGTACACCTTCAAAGACAAAAATACGACGATATAATTCAAGTATAAATATGTAAATAACACAAGTCGCTAAGCATATTATATAGTTAGTGTATAACTTGTACCACATAGAGACGTCCTGCTCTAGTCGTTTTTGCTGCTGCTCCTGTTCAACTGCAGCCTCTGGGTCTGATTCCGGATCATAGATGTATGGCTGTATCTGATTAAAAGCCATATTTTTATTTTGAATAAAGTTTTTTTCCCGCTGTTAGGGATGACGCACTCGACTCAACACAATAGCAGCGCGCTGCTGCACACGTCATTATTTAGCTCCGCTCACACGACACGCCCCCACCCGCTCGGCTTTTTTCGGAAAGACTCGGAACAGCGCATCTTTCTTATATAATTATAAAAAAAATAAAGACTTTTCGGAGATATGCAGGATGCAATGCTACTCTATAGGTACTCAAGATTGACATGACACTGACTGAAACTGAGTGTTTCACCCCCCCTTTAAGCGAAGTGTGTTTAAAATGTTGTCATGCGTGAGATGCTGCAAAAGACGTGAGACGTGAGCGCAAAGGTTACGTGTCTAGCATGTGTTTAGCACGTTTACATTGAAAAACAGTGTAAAAGGTGCGCAGTGAAATGGAAAAACGTGTTCTGTATGAACGGTACCTTACGCTTCTGTGTTTCTAAAGGCATCCATTCTGGGGCCAAAGATTTTGGCCCCAATTCTCCCCTTCCGACAATCTTAGCTAAAGTCACGATTACCTTGATGGTTCTACAGACTCTTTTCAGATGTTCCTGTGGTGTGATGTGTGTTAAAGCGGGGGACACACCAAGCCAACTTCGATGAACTAGCGGCGGCGAAATCTGACTGTGTTGTAGCCTTGAGTCAGCTGCGTCTCGGTCAAAAATCTGTGCTTGAACACACTAGAAGGACTAAAGGCGACTGCCAACTAGCACATGCGTTCTGAGTCTGTTTGTTAAAGGGATAGTTCACCCAAAACAGAAGAATGCAAATTATTCATATATTTTGCACAAATACCCATTCAACACCCATTCTCATTAGATCCCATTGACATGCATTATACGAGCAACGGTTGGAGTTAAACATCTTCATTTGTGTTCTACTGACACACCTACATCTTGGATGCCCTGGGGGTAACTAGATAAACATCACATTTTCATTTTTGGGTGAACTATCTCTTTAATAATTGTGACTTTATTTCTCACAATTGCGAGTTTAGAATTGCGTCATATAAGTCAGAAGTGCAAGATATAAACTCACAATTCTGACTTTATAGCATGCAGTTTTGGCTCACAATTGCGACATTTTATTGTTATAATGTATAAAATGTGAGATAAAAAGTCTAAATTAACTTTATAATTTTTTATTCTGTGACGGAAACAAACTTCCATAGCAATGAAAACATCTTAAATGGTTGATATCACATTAATAAATCAGTACAGAAAAAAGTGAATTCCAACGAAAGAAATGACAGGAAAATTATGTAAACAGTTACAGGCCAGTTCACTAAAAAGTCACTTGCCATTTCCGGTCAAAGCTGCTCATACATCCATTTGTATACACTAAACTCTAAACATCTTTTGAAGATTTGATACCGCTAACCTTGCAAACATTGGAAAATCCAGAAACTGCTTCTTCTTCACAGGTTTTTGTGTGTGTGCATGCAGCTGATGGTCAGGGAATGGACTGGGGGCGGTTTGTGGGTGTCTAGACTTGCTGTCCATGACTTGCATTTCCCTTCTTTAACGTTCCTCAAGCAATTAGATGATTGCATAGTAAGCACATGATCTGTTTAATTCATCCTTTAGGCTTGAAACCAGGTCAGGTAATTTACCTCTTGAAAGGCTAGGATGTAATTTGGTACCAACAGTAGTTCTTATTGATTTATCACGCAAGTCCAAACCATGTGCACATGTCTTTAGTTAGTAGTAAAACATGACATTCCCTCATGTGCTATGATATGGGTAAACAGCCCATTAAAGTGCAATGACAACAGGATCCTCTGCCAGAACTCGGGTTCTTTGGGATTTGAGCCAACCGCCTACACCAACAAACAGCTTTCTACAGGATAAAGGAAAAGGCTGAAGTGTCATGTTTGTAATTGTCTTCTTCATGCTTTAACTGTTTAAAAAGCACCAATCAACCTCCAGTCCATTTGATTTCTTGGAGAGGCAATATGGCAAGATACAAAATTGCAAAGTTGCAATTACAAGAATGTACCTTTACATCTGCAGTCATTTGTTGTTTTTGGCCTCCATTGACCAAATCTCTGACCCCATTTCTCCTGTTCTGTAATCCTAGGCTCACTTCTCTTCCATTCAGATACTTTAGGGTCATTAGTGGTTAAATGCATTGCTTAAGAGCCCAATGCTGAAAGGTCGTGAGGAGCTTCTAGTCTCTAGCCCTGAGCATTAGCCACTACTAGAAGCAGTGCACGTTAAACTGAAATCTTAACTTTCAAATCCAAGGTGATAAAAATGTAGTGGGTTTCCAACAAGTAAAAATTATATGCAGTCTGTCCTCAACTAACCTCTTATGCAACAAGCAATCAAACAAAATAACTATCTCATGCAGTATTTTCCAGATTTGCAGTTTGAAATGTTATTCTGCCTTTTTCTTTTTTATTAGTGGTGAAGCCATTGATAGTGGAGGACACATATTTGCTATGTCCAGCTCCTGTTCTTCGAGAGGAGGGAACGTAAGTGTCCCAGTGTTCACCTTTTTGCATTCTTTCTAGTAACAGAATTTGAACTGTGGCTGTACTCATAAAGGAACGTAATGCAGTTTTCAAAAGACCTAAGTATTTTTTTCTGTGTGTATTGCAGTGCAGCCTCCCTTTACGTTAGCATGAACGAAGGCCTGAGTTTTATCTCTAGTTCGGTTACTATCACCACTGTAAGCTGTGTAAGTATTATTCTTACTCATCTTTCTTTATTTGTTTTTTTGTGTTCTTTTGTTTGACAACCAATGTTGGGACAGCTGCACTATTGTTGAAACGTTTGTAGCCAGTATAATCGTTTTTTTTTCTTTTCTTTTCTTTTTCTTAAAGAAGAGTCCTATGGTCAACAAGGCTGCCTTTATTTAATAGAAAATAAAGTAAAAACAGTAATATTGTGAAATATTATTACAGTTAAAAAAAATCTATTTTAAAATATAGTCAAATTTATTATTCAAAGCTGAGTTGGTTTAGGGTTAGTTGCATGTCATTATGCATAATTTAAAGTTATTACAACAGTAATAATAACAGTAATTATCATGTAACGTGTAACGAGGACTAGATGCTGAGCGATTTATTAGTCTGCTGATTGTTATCGGCTGAAATGAGTCTGTCACAGATATATCGGAATCGGTGTATATGCCGCCAAAATGCCACCGATATGAATGCGTGCCTACGTGTCTCACAGCGCATAAATATTTACACAAAATTATGTCAAAATGCAAGTCTTGTCGAGTATCATCGTAAACATATTCGGTTATGTCTTAGGTGAGTGTAAATAGGAGATCTGACTGGCAGACCGCCTGCATTTTTGGTCATTTTCACCAGTTTCATGGCCCACAGAATATCTTGTATTAATATCTGAACATGCAATATATCAAAAGAAAGAACAGACCCTCTGGTTTATTCTAGCTTCATGCATTCTTTTTTATCAACACTTGTAAGTTTCATGAAAAAGCAACATTTTGATTAAAAGAGCTGAGAAAATCGCGACTAACTTACCTACAGATTGGGATTCAGAGCGATGATCAAAACACAGATGTTTTGATTTATGTGCTGGTTAATGTTGATGATCATGTTATTTTACATATGCATCTGCTTTTTAGAGATCACTCGTTCCTGCCTCTTCTTCGCCTGTGTTTTGGCAATGTACAATGGCACTTTTATTTTCTCATAAAAGATGAGATGATAAAAGACGGGAAAAAAACACTCACGGCTCTTGACTAAATACATTTAATAAGGGTTCATCTATATTTATACACTGAAGATTATGAAGAGCTGTTTTACATTAGATTTTTTATTTTATTTATTTATAGTGTATGTATATTATGTATATAATCATTTTGTATACAGTACTAGTCAAAAGTATGGACACCACTGGTAAAGGATGTCTACATTTTTGACTGGTACTGTAATATAATATACACAAATAATATTGGCCGATATATTGATATCTGCCTTTTTTACTCCCTAATTTCAGTATCGGCCCACACAACCCATATCGATTTGACTCTAACAAGGACACTAAAATAAAGTGTTACTGTTTTATTCAGTATTCTTTGACAGTATTTATTTGAAATAGAATTATGTAACATTATAAATGTCTTCACTGTCATTTTTGATAATGTATTGGCGCTTGCTGAATAAATTAGCAATAGCAATTACTTAAAACACAAAAAATCTGAACCCAAACTTTTGATCGGTACTGTACCTTTAAACTGTAGCTTGCCAAGTATAGAAAAGTAGCTAACTGCATCATAGCTGTTTTAAAGGGACAATATCTATTAAAATAAAATATAACTTTCAGATTATATAAAACAGTTTAGGAAAGTGTATTTTACATAAAATGTACATTTAAAATGTTACATTAAAAAGTGATGCTATACAAACTACTTCTACACATTGGAAGAGCTTCTCTAGCTAACAGTCATTGTTGCAGCATTTTTGCTTTTGAAAATGCAGCCAAATTACTCAGTAAAAAATGTGTTGAAGGAAAATAACAGGGTCCAACTACAGTCTGCGGGCTGGGAACTTTTGCGCGAACAAAGGGGGGAAAAGTAACTATTTATTAAAAGGATTGCTGGAATGTCTGATGCCTGTAAAGTGGTGCCAGTCAAAGCTCTTTAGAAGAGCACAATATGTTTCCCGCCAGCCAAAGAGTCAATGGGTTATGAGATCTCCCAGTGAGATCACTTGTAACTTAGTTTATCCCCTCGTTTATTAATCTCTGTCGTCATGCATCACCTGTTATTTTCACAGCTAGCACCCTTACTTGGAACCATTGTTTGAACTGGAGGTTGAAGGACTGACATCATCCTTTTGTTCCATTACATTTTCCAAATGTTTTTCTGCATGTCGTTTGGATCTAATGTGATAATAATAAACGGTCTCACTCAGAGTGTTGTTCATCTGTTCCTCCCTGCAGTCTGATGGTACGATCCTGGCCATAGCGCTTCTGATAGTGATGTTGCTGCTGATTCTGGCTCTCCTGTGGTGGTTCTGGCCTCTCTGCTGCACTGTGGTGAGTCCTCTGCGTGAAACAGCTCAACTTCTGTGCTGGCTTACTCAAATAGATGTGCTGCTACATATTAGGAATTAGAATCACACAGCACACTCAGGAAAATTTAAATAGATGAATGTGCATGCCTATTTATTGATAGAAAACAATATTCAAAAGATTTAAAATCTCATATAAGTACTCGGAATGGACTGCAGCCGTAGTTCTTATGTTAAGAGGTGACTGAGGATAAACTGATAATAATTTGAAAAGATTGAATTGAAGAGGTAATTTCATTAAATGCGCACTATGTAGTATTTTTGCAGTAAATTATCCAAAAACCACAAGGCCGGTGTTATATATTTTGTTCAGTTGAGTACCTACAATATCCCAAATGTGTCCAACTATTTGTAAATCGTGAGAAAATTGCTATTTTAACTAAGGACCGGGATGTTTAAGCATAGCGTTTGAGGGAGTCACCTGTCAATCGCGTCATATCTGCGCTACCCTCGGTTTCATTTTTTTTTGGGCAGGAGCGCTTTACTCTTACAGTGTGAACAAGTGAACGCACGGAGTAATGTCATAACATCATTTTCAACACAATTAAATGTATCTAATATGATAAACAGAGCTGCTTTACCTCATAATCATAACCGGAAGAGCGGATCAGTGCAGGTGCCCGGTGACTGTGTCCCGTCCCGTCATAATTAAAGTCCTGGTGTTCACGAGGCGTGTGTTTGTATAACAATCGCTCCAGCAGCTGTGCTCAGCCCCACAACACTCGGTCCTGCTCTGCTTCACACTACAGTAACGTTAATAACCGCATCCATGAACGTGATTTCTGCCCGATTCCTATTTTCCACTGTTTGTACACTTACAAAGTTCTCAATGCTTCGGTTTGCATGTAGGGACCCTCATTATGCTACTGTGTTTTAGCGTGAGGCTATTTTTAGCCTTGTTAGTGGTATTAACTAGTGATTTAATTTCACTACCCGGTGCCCCATAGACAAGTGTTATAAGCTAATCTGTTTTTAGAGATAAAACTCTTTACATTCGATTTCCATGAAAACGCATCGCAGAGAACGATCTAGTCTGTAACCATCTGTTAATTACCCCTAGGTTCATTTCTCACCGGAGTTGTCCTTTAATAGGCGCCCTCCAGTGGACGGAAAGTTGCATAGTACACCTTTAAATGTGTAGAGGATACTCAACTTTCAGAAATGAATATTTATTATAAAGATGAATTTCATAAAAATTTACCCAGAAAACAAAAATTTACAGAAAACAACCCAATGCGTGGAACATCTACCCCCTAAATCTCCAGATGGTTTGTAGACATTGGGCTGAAACCGCATATAAGATTCATGTGTTCGGTTAAGATTCATATCTGACAAACCTGTTGGATTGCTCTATTCCCAATAATTATACAAATACAGAGAGATGACTTGAACAAAACAGAATTACATAAAATGACATTTTAGACATCCTAGTCCTAGAAACAAATAGGCAAAGTTAGGATATGGTTCCTTTAAAGGGTAGGGTTATGGACAAGATGTACAGTACACCTTTATTACCTATGGCTGACTTCAATGGTTGTTAGTTTGACCATGTAATGAGCATTTCTGTTGCTTAACTAAATCCTAGTGGTGTCCAGGCATTATGTGCAGGTTGTGTTAAATAAGTTTCCATGCCCTATTTGTCCTGTAATGACTTGTTAACTGAGTATATTTGACCCACACAGGTTCAAGGCCACCTGGGATTTATGAACAAATTGGCCGGACAACTCTTGGATCTTATGTCACCTTTGAACTCTCAAGGTCTAATGTCAAAAGTGACTTTCCTCATTACATTTCCAGCTGAGGAGCAGATGTGGCAGCTTTTTTTTTACACAAAGAAAGTTTCAATTGAGAAATTGAGGTTATTAAAGGGAAAAAATTTAAAGTTCAGGGGCAGGTCAAAATGGTTGATTTATGTGCCCAGACATCCAAAAACCAATCAGTGTCGATTAATGAAGTATTCGTACTGTTAGAATGTTACATATTCTGACCAAACCAAGATCGAAACAGGGTCAAGTCTGAGTCAAGACAGAGTACACATTACCCCCTCTGCTGGCATCATTCGTGATCAACATACCTTGATTCACGTGTTCACCCTTATAATCAGATATAGTAAAAAGGATGAATATTTGGCATGCTGTCCGAGGGAAGGGCTCTGAGCTCAGAATTCGGCCCGAACCCAGAGTACTTCTGCATCCCTGGTTGGGATAGGATATAGTTAAGAGTGAGGAGTTGTGTTGGTGGAAGGAAGCTAGAAAATGGTTGTGAGATAGAGGTACTGTAAGTCGGCTATTTACAGTATAGATACAGCTCTGGAAAAAAATTAAGAGACCACTTAACATTGAGAAATCCATGTTCTCTTAATTTTTTTCAGACCTCCTCTCATGCTTATTAGGTTGATTAGAACATGAACATGTTAATGAACATGCTCCTTTTCAAACTTTGCTAATAAAACATCATATAAATCCCCTGTACATGTACACTTACTGATGATTAGTATTTGTTATCATTACAGTTCTCTCATGTAGGTGCTACTGAATTACGGTGTTGCAGTACTCAAGACAGGACTCTATCTCGATTACCACTATATATCTTGGCCTTGTCATAGACTCAGTAGTATGTGGTCTTGAGTTGGACATGATGCTTTTCTAGTCTTGGTTTGGACTTTGACTAGATTGAGCTGATCACAACTACTTCTACGAGTGAAACTGGTCCTATCACTCAGGAATCGAACCAGCATTAACCTATGGGAGGGGGTTGCACTAACAAGGGTGCAGCCTCTAGCATCAGTTGCTAGTGTGCCTCTTAATCTCCGACAGTACACTGATGCCCCATTCTATTTTTGATTACTCAAAGCATGTGTGCTACTTTTCACATGGAGGACAACTGCATTTGCAACGGTTGCTTTGTTGTGTCCAGTGTCACCCTCTTAAACTTCACTCCCATCTGGGTCACAGCGCCGTTGTTTCTGGTCCTAAGCAGCCACCCCAACAAAGGCAGGACTAAACAGCTTACCTATACACTAGTTGGCCTCTGTTACACTAGCACAAGCTGGTTAAACGTTCATTGTTGCAAGTAGACATTGGTAGCTTGATCAATGTTGCCATGATGATGACCAGTCAAAACAAGCATTAAAATGTCCAAAACATATCTCATACTGGTCAATAGGATGGTTTAGACATGTAATGTAAGATAATCAACAGCAGAACCGGCTATGGTCTTGGCCCAAGTTGTGAAATCCTGCTCCTTGAAGGCCACCTTTCTGCTGAGTTTAGCTGCAACCCTAATTTAACATATTTGAAGCAGAAAGTAAAAGTTTAGAAACTTCCAGGCGGGATAACATTAACACAGGGCATTGTGCTTCCGCTGCTTCAGACCCAAGCCTGGTCTTTTTCTTGATTTCTGAGGGACATATAATAATTCAGACTGTCAGTGAAGTTCATCTGAGGAATATCAGAAGAACTAGATATGCCTGGAATTTGTCTGGAAAGTCACAACAGGGAAAGAGAAGAAATGAGTCATTGCCATGTTAGAGGAGTGTTGAGCTCAAGTTCATGGAAGGTTGAACCAGCTAAAATGCTCAGCCATGATCAGTTTCCATAGAGACCAGCTGTTGAATGTCATGGACTGAATTAGCATTAGCTTATTGCTATGTTTAAATAGCTTGGCTTTATTTATTAACACAAGTTCTTTTAGACTTCGAAAAACGTGTGTTGGTCAAGTTCAAACCTGCTCGGCAAAATGCCTTAAGAAATGAATATTTTTACAAGTCTTGAAAAAGAAAGCGGAAAAGTCTTGTCTGTCTGCCACTTGAAATCTCTCCGTGAACTTCAAGGGGGCACGGCTCTGTTTGGAAAAGTTATCCTGTGTTACCATGGAAAATGAAATTGTGATTTGACCTTTAAAATAACAAGGAGGAATGGTGCCCATTCTCAATTCCATTAAGATCTATTGAAGCCTAATGCTCACATTTTACAGGAGGTACAGAGCCATATTTGCAATATTGAAATGCCCAACTGAAATGCTTTATTTTTAATGAATAAAGCTGTTTTCACTGTAGGATAACCAGTATATGAAACACACTCTATATGCCAATGCCATGCTCAAGTCTTTTTGGGCAGTTTCTACCTACACATTCAGAAATTTTAATTACAACATGTGAATTGGCATGTAATAAAATAAATATGCTGGCCAATTTCGTCTTTTTTATATCCCTACAAAGACAGGAACTTTGTAGCACTAGTGGTAACAAAATAGTGTGGATTGGGTTAAATTATACTTTATCCTTCTCAGTCAATTCAAATTTTGGGCAGATTTGTTACACAAGCCTGTCTTAAACTAGCTAAATGAGCATTAAATGAGCATCATAAATAAGCAAATAAGCTATATCGCTGATCTTCATCCGCAGAAGAACTCATTTGTATAAAATTGAATGGTGTACCATCAACATTTATTGATGTAATTTTCAATAACAGTTTGCTTCTACCATTAAATCTTTTTTTGACACTCGCTCAACTCAGAAACTGGGAGCTTAAAGAAAGTTTCCTCACTAGTAATTACAACTCCAACAGAGGAGGGCGGGAGGGTGTCAGCCAGGCGGGAGGGTGCTAAGGAGGCAGGCACAGGGGCCAGGGCACAGCAAACAATGGGAGGAACCCGGATGGAAGGCAGAGTCAGACGGAGTCAAAGGGTGGAGGGATGAAGCGCAGCTGAAGGCTCGGAAGTCCATGGGGAAGGCAGAATGACAACTGACCGAGGTGAAGCCGGAGGTGTATGTGTCATGTTCTGATTGGACAGATACACACTCAGGTATCGGATCAGTACTCGGTATCGGCCGATACCCTGAGCCCTGGCATCGGAAGGGAAAATGAGTATCTGAACATCTCTTAACTAAATGCGCAGTGTAGGCGATAGAGTGATGATCCTCTCGCTGATGGTAAAGGGGGTCCTACAGTTAAAAAGGACCCTTTCCATGGACTTTCCATGGAAAACACATACAGCGTCATAGTGGACAAGGTGGCATTATTCCAGGAAAAACTGCATGTCTCACGAGCTGTCCCCATAGGAGAGGAGGATGATGCAAACTGCTGTTAGATCCTTTTTTAATGGCCTGTCCTTCTGTCAACAATGGTTGCAAAATAAAGAATAATGAATGGATCCAATAAAAACAGTTTTAGTTTTATTATCAAAGAACTAGAACCACAAACAAACCACCACGAGAACTGACAATGAACTGATAGACACAAAGGGCTTAAATAACCAGACAAACTGATCAATGAAATGAATAGCAGGTATGCAAACAAATCAATGAATGAAAAACCATGGAAACAAACTAAAAATAGGTCACAAAACTAAAACATGTGATAAACCTACCTAAAAAAAAAAAAAAAAACAGATAATCCCAGATAATTCCACTTAGTCTAATTCTTGTCCACACATAGACGGGTTTAGCTCTATATGTAAAAATGTTGTATAAGCATTTCGTCCAACCGTGTCCCAGAGTGGATAAATCTGAAAATGACACCCTTGCGTTTTCATGTGTACAGCCAATCCGTATATTTTGTGAAAGGGTGATGTCATCACACCATGTCCCACACGGTAAAGACTAGAAGAGATACAGCCACGGCCACATCAATATTACGTCATTTAATTACTGTACTTGCATTATTGTAAGGGTATGTTTAGGGTTGGGGTAGGTGTAGGCATTAATAAAACACAATCTGGTAAGTAGAACATGTGTTTATTGTTTTTTTATCATAAGATATTGCTTCACCTCCAATCGTTGCTGTACCCCTTCTAGCCACAACTCTTCTTCTCTGTTTTTAGTGTATTTCTGTGGCAGAATTACAGCGCCACACACTGGTCTGGCGTGTATTCTACATCGTTTTGAGTCGGTTTCAGTAGTTTCAGTATTTATTGAGATGAGGGAAGAATAAGGATTGCATAAGGAAAGCTCCGGCTACGTGCGGCTGTGACCTTAGTGAGGAAAATACATTTAAACTCAATTTAAACTAAAGATTTAGATTTAAGCCTAAAAAATAAATTTGATATTGTTTTCAGTAAATAAGAGTTAATATCTTAACTCATTTTCATTTTCAATTAAATGTATTTTGATTTAAGAATTGTTAGATATTTGTAATGGAAAACAAAACTGAAAATCATGTTTTGCTGTGTGGTGTTGTTCATGTGCTCTCGATCATAAACTATCATCCTGACATGACGACACCACAGGAAGAGACCACAGAAATGTTAAAAACATCCAATTAATCAAATAATTTCCCCTTCAGTCCAATAAGAGAGCGAATGAGCTGTAATTATTACTACACTTTTTAATGTCTCTATCCTTGAAATGTTTTTCACATGATTCCCAGAATTCCAGATGAGTTTTAAAACCATAACAGCCTGTTCTTTCACAAATGTTTTGCATGTGGATGAATACTAGATGTTTTCTTTTTACACTCTTTAGCAATATAGTATTAGATTTCCAAAGATCTTCTTTTTTTATTTTTTTATTTGGTGCCTTCCACTTCTGTTTTTAACTGATGCTGCCTTAACCTTCAATTCCTGTCTTTTAAATCATATATTGCATGTCACGCCAACGTCATTTAACCAAATCTGTAAATGGTCAAATGTTTTTATAGATTTTAGTTTTCAACTACACTAACTAGTTAGTCTGCTTATTATACATGAGAATGATCAGCAACAGAGGACCCAGAGGAATATTAATCTAGGCTTTTTTATGGTCAGCTGAATCATACATAATTAATGGATTATTATATGGTTGACTTGATGATTATGATACGACTGTGACTATAATAATCCCCTATGATATTTTTGCTAATTAATGTAGTGTACTGTAATAGTAAAATGTTGTCATACAAATTAATAATCAGTTTTACTACTCTGAAGACGTACCTGGAGAAGCTTGATGTTGAGCTCTGCCTTTTAGCATTTAGATCTGGCCTCCAGATTTTTAGGTCATTTAAACTTGCTTGTAAACACTGAAATGGAGGAGGGGAGGAGTGCAGATTCCTTAGCCATGTGTTTTTGTGTAACCTGATTTTTTGGCACACATTGAAAACATTACTTGGGTCCTTTGACTTGTCAGTGTTTTTGTTTTTTACTTTGGAGAGCATGTGGTCTGAAATGCCAGCATGAGTGGGCTCATGTGATGTTGTTTATCTCTCTCTCTCTCTCTCTCTCTCTCTCTCTCTCTCTCTCTCTCTCTCTCTCTCTCTCTCTCTCTCTCTCTCTCTCTCTCTCTCTCTCTCTCTCTCTCTCTCTCTCTCTCTCTCTACAGATTATCCATGAACCTCCACCACCAATAGTGGAAGATAGTACGGTAAGAACTTTTGTTTTATTGTAAGTGTAATATCAAACTAATTTAGCAACATCACACTTACATGTGTGTTGTCATTCTGACTATGAGCAGAACTATGATCTAGCCATAGGCATGCAACGTTTCAGACAAAAACTGTCTAGGTAGATCATTTATTTCTTCTTCGCCAACAAAAATAATTCCAGAAGAAGCCAAAGCATCAAGTTTAGTTAGTCACGAAACGGCACACAGATTGAAAGCTGCTCTGAAACGGCATATCATTGGATCGGAACGAAGGAGATTTCCCTTTTCATAATCCATAATCACACCACCGCTCACATACTCTGGTCTGGAAAGTGTGGTGTGATACATGCTAGTGCTGTTGTACTAAATATCAGCACTTTATCATGGCTTCCTGGAATACTTGATTCTGATTGGTCAATTATAGAACTGAGCAGTCAAGTGTGGTTTGTTGACATTTAATCTGGATATTTTGCTGCTTCCCATGGCATCATGGACCATTGGTTATTATGACTAATAGAAATGACTTTAATGTACATTTTTACATTTTAATATATTATAAATGGTCAGCATAAGAAGTTGGTAAATGGCTATAAGATTAGAAGGCCACAGTTGAAGCAAAAAATAATAAAAATATGAAAATGTATTTTTGACAAACAAGGCCCCGGAAAATTGCTATGTTCACACCATGTTAAATGTTTTGTTTTTTTACAATTACCAATTAAGAGTTTTATCTCTGTATTTCTGACAAGCACTGTAAAATCCCACAGTAGTACTAACTAGCACGTTTTAGGTAACTTTACTTAATCTTTTTACTTAAATGTAAAAATCTAGTACTCTGTATTTTTCACAAACTATGCCTTGTTTATTTAATTGTTTGGTTTTTCACTCATTTCCTCCACTTCTGCAGTTATCTTTCTCTCGTGGCATTCACTCGTTTCCCAAAGAAATCTTGAAAATGTACTTTTCAATACAACTGAAACATTTGAGAAAACGTCACATAAGCTGACTTCATAAATTGAAGTTTATTTTCCTAAAATGTTTTTTATTGAACTCTCCATAATGGTGATCAGTGTTTCCTTTGGTTGGGCACTTAGAACTTCATTTATATTATATGGTTTAAAAGAAAGGGAAGCAATAACTAGATTTTAAATGTGACCTCACTTATAACTAGGTTTTTTTTATGTCAAATAATGATCTTTAAAAAAAAATATTGCTAACACCTTTCATAAACACCTTGAGAAACATTTAACCGGGTTGATATAACCCATATATATATACGTAGTTGTGAAAATATCTTGCAGTTGCTCAATATGACAGTATCAAAACACAACAATGGTGACAAAAAGTCAAAAATAAATCTAAAGTACATGATCAAGTACTCTCTACAGGTATTTTTACTAGAACTCTTGCGTAAGTGACCTATGCTAAGTTTTTGTCAGTACAACATGTGTTTTTTTTTAAGTAAGTCTAACTGATTAGATTTTACAGTGTAGAGACACAAAAAGCTAAAAAAAAAAAACAGATAAAGACAAGTAACTAGCATGTGGCTGTAAGTTATCCGTAAATAAGATGACAAATATCCTTGTAAGCTGTCATAAGTAGGATAAGGCACAGCCAGCCGGTCATTATTGCTTAAATAAACTCACAGCAGATTATGACGTAAGACAGAGGGGTGTTGTATTACCCTAAAGGAGTTTGTGATAATGACTTGTATAGTTTCGCTGTGTTATACTTTGGAAAGTAAACATGTTTACTTGGTTAAACTGCAGAGTTTATGGTGATTGTCTTATTTAACGCTTGCTTATCTTGGATTAGGCTTAATCCATCTTTATGAAACAATCCCTGAGGTCTCAATGTGCAAATTCACACATGATAAATGTCTTTTAAGACAGTAAAAAGGGTCAATTTTTGATGTTATTTTGTAACAATGTTATTTTGACAACTCTTTCTGAAGGCCGGAATGTTTCAGCTTTTTAACAGGAACTCTGGGAGAGACTTTGGCCTCTGTAAAACTATCCAGATCTTTGTAAGCTGTTGTTTAACCGTGCTGGCTCTGCTGTGCTAAAATGAATTAGTTCAGTCTGGTCTTATTAAAGACCTGTAATGTGATATTCAGCATATTTTGTTTTTATAAATCTTTCATAAGTGATGTAACTTTTGTAAGACCATAGGAATGTCATACGTGGAATGGCTATGGGTTAGGGATATTCCCCCAAAGGTTTCTTTAAGTTACGCTAAACTTTCAGGAGAAAAAACATGATGGGGAATCAAGTGGGTGGTCTGAAAATGAAGGAAGGGGACGGCTGTTAACCTTTTTGATTAAGTATGGAGGGATTGATAGAAGGTGGCTGTTCAGATCCCAAGGACTGATTGTTAAACAGGTTTAAATTTCTTCAGAGCTGGAAAAATAAAGTCATAACATGAGTGAGCCAAGTTGGACTTATTTTACTGGATCAGGAAGAGCTAGGGAAGGGCGTAAGGCATGGCTCGTGCCTTTCTGCGAGGCAATAAATGAAAAAGTCATGTTTTAAAAGAGTGAGTCACACCTCATTTAGGAAAATGCTGTGCCATTTGAATTAGAACCCCAAAAAATATGTTTTTGGAGCAAACAAAAAATCTTCACAATAGTGGTCTTGTTTCATTCTACAAGATGTGTATATCAGTTCTCAGCGCAGAGAGAACTGAGAAATAGATATAGTATGAAACCTTTAACCCCTACTTAATATGATCAGGGTCATATTTCGTTTTTACCTTTTTGAGGATAAGGAATTTGGAATAATTTACCAATTGCCTTGACTAGGATAGCTTTGCACCATGATGGTTGGGCTCTACTTTGGTCACATATTCATTGTCTCGTGTTGTTTGCTCTGTAAGGATGATGAAGAGGATGGCACTGCAAAGAAGAAATGGCCCACAGTCGACGCGTCCTACTATGGGGGAAGAGGAGTTGGTGGCATTAAAAGAATGGAGGTAAACAACAGTTTTATTACTCACTCGAGAACACCAGCCACTAAATTAGCACACGCTCAGTCACTTAACAGATGCTTCTCATCCAGAGGAAGAAGGCTGGGTCTCTTGAGGAACCTAGGGTTAAGTGTCTTTCTTAAGGGTGATAGATTCTCTCAGTAAATCTCCAGTTGACAGTTTGCCTCTACTTGGAATGAAACCACTGTTGTTTACATTACTTGCCAAGAGACTTCACCACGTCATAACTGAAGTCAGCGATGTGAATAAAAAGCCCACAACCGTGAAGAAGAACAGGAAATACAGAAGGGAAAGCAAAATATTTGTCAGATGCATTGATTCACAATAGGTATGCTTGAAATAAACAATGTATTATGCGTACCTCGTCAATAACACCAGACAAATGCCACGATAAAAACAAGGGAAAAATCGACGAGATTTTAACAAATGTCTGCCAGTAACATTTGTTAACAATAACAGCAAGATAGAGTTTACAATTGAGAAAAACAAGCATGCGTGCATTATAAAACTCATCTGCTGTTTTCGAATCCTTCCTTCCATCAGACATTCTCCCTCAGTTAGCAGAACTGCTGAGATAGCAGTTTAACGGTGCTGTAACTGATTTCTGGTAAACGCTGTTGATAGTTGAAATCACCAAAATAAACACTCCCCTACCCAATAGGATCACACCCTTATCTTAATCCTTCCACTCTCACATCCAAGTAAACGTTATGCAACACATGGAATAACTATGGCAAAATCTGCTGCCCGAGGGAATGATGTCATCAATTAGTGAAAGCAATTTGGGTTAATATGATGATTTATTGTTGTTTAACTGCACTACTCCTTCGATAACAAACTCATCCCTTCCATCCCAATAAAAAAGTTTTCATGACCAGCTCCCTACATAACACGATTGTCCAAGTAACTAATATATTACACATGTGACAAGATTAAGAGGTTATAGCTTTCACTAAAATGGAACCATAAGGAAAAAAACATATTAGGAGTATATTTTCTCACATTTTTCGACACTTTGGGAACCGATGCTTAAAACAGTCAGTGGAGGTTTAAAGGGATACGTCACCGCTTTTTCATATTAAACAGTTATTCCCTTAACTAAGACGAGTTGATACATCCCTCTCTCGTCTCAGTGCTTGCACGTAATCTAAAAACAAAACAAAAAACTAAAAAGTCCCAGCTGAAAAATCCTCCCTCACATCTCCCCCTCCCCACAATTGACAGAAATGAGATGTGAGGGAGGATTTTTCAGCCGGACTTTTTACTTCACCGAGTCGAAGTACTCTCAAAAGCGCCATGTTTTATTTTATGTCACCATACTTGATCGTTCAACTTTTCGTGTGACTGTATTTAAATAGGGAAAGCGTGGAGGTGTTTGGTGGCTTCTAACTTGATCTCTGTTTGGTACGATAGTGAATGAACTGGGCTTAGGGAGCTAAGCTAAATGCTATCAGATCGTCACCGCGCGTCAGAGAGATTAAGAGCGCACACTGAGACGAGAGAGGGATGTATCAACTCGATTTAGTTAAGGAAATAACAGTTTAATATGAAAAAGCGGTGAAGTATCCCTTTAAAGGCTTGTAATAATAATAATAATAATAATAATAATAATAATAATAATAATAATAATAATAATAATAATAATAATAATAATAATAGTGCAAAAGAACAAACTAACGAAGATGACACACAAGTATATTCAAGCTAAAGACAGCATATCTTAGTTCTGAAAAACACAGTAATACCAACGTTACTCATGTATCGAGAAGAAATAAAGCAACCTCAGCATCCGGTTTCAGGCCTTCCTGCTCCTTTAAGACGCCCGGTGGTGAAAATCAATGGTTTTTAATGTTGTGTAAATGTTTTAAATATGCTTTCAGACAAACCATGTGCAAATTCAAGTCAACACCATTGCTGAGTATTTTCTCCCTTAAAAGTACAGTGAACCAAAGTCATTCTCAAAAACGTTGTTTGTAATCGCTGGTGTTTCTGATTGTGTGTGCTGATTTTTAGAAGGCAGACTAAGATGGCTAAAGGAACATGGTTTGTGTGACATTGGCAACACATTATTAGCTGTTTAAAGGGGGGGGGGGGGGGTGAAATGCTGTTTCATGCATACTGAGCTTTTTACACTGTTAAAGACTTGGATTCCCATCCTAAACATAGACAAAGTTTCAAAAACTAATGTTGGACGTTTGATGGAGTATTTCTGTGTTAAAAATACTCCTTCCGGTTTCTCACAAGTTTCGGAGAGTTTTTTTCGAGTATGGCTCGACTTGACGTGAACAGAGCGGAAGGTCCTTGTATGGGCCATTATACGGGCCCTTCTCCGGTGCGCGCACGCGTGACTAGAGCGAGAGAGGAAATGCACGCCCATAAACACTCGCTCAGGTGCAGATCCAGTCGTCCGTGAACACTTCTGACGCACCTTATGGTCGTGCCGCGCTCCACTTTATTCCTCTGGGTGACGTTGAGCGACTTCAACGCTTCAGCACAGCATTCCGGGAAGGCAGCGCTGCATTTGACCCGATTTGAACGCAGAAATGACAGGAAGCTTCACAACATCGCTTCAGTCGCGTCGCAAAGTGGATCTCCACCGTTCACTGCTGTCACAGGACTTTACCAAATCATACCAAAGAAGTGTGTTTTTGATGGAGCGGAGTTAACGGAGTTAAACTGCTTCAAATGTCTGTGCTGTTGGCTATCGTCGCGTGAGTAAACATCAGTCAACGACACGATCGCGTGCTTCGTCATTCAAATGCGCTAAAGGTTAACGTTACTCCATTGTTGTTCTATGTATAACGTTACACTAGTCTGACGTGCAAAACCGTTTTGCTTGCTACTGCTAAGGTTTAGTCGCATACAATAGTCCATAAACCGAATCATGTCCTCATAAACTGCGAGTAAAGACACACAAATGTTGACAGACCACTAAATACAGTACATACCACAGAGACGGACGTCCTGAAGTTGCCGTTTCTCCTGTTCAATTTATTTCAGCCTCTGAATGATTCTGGATCATTATCTGTATTAGCTGAGATAGCCATGGGTTTCTCCACGCTTGAGGACGTCACCGCTTTGCGCGCTTGTCATTCTTTAGCTCCGCCCACACGATACGCCTCCAGGCGCTCGTTTTTTTCCGGAAAGACTCAGTACAGCCCATATTTCTTTTATAAATATAATAAAACTAAAGACTTTTCGGAGATTGTAGGATGCAATACTACTCTATAGGTACTCAAGATTGACATGAGATTGACTGAAACTGAGTGTTTCACCCCCCCCCCCCCCCTTTAATAATTTAGCCAAGCAAAAGGCTAATCATATTTTTTGCTATTATGTGTCTGACGTTGTAAAGAGCAATACCTTTGTGCAGTGTCGGTAAAGTTGAGTGAATGGATCTCTGAGCTGGTGTGAGTGAGTGGAGGCGGGGCTGATTTGCATATTCATAGATCAGCGATTACTAAATAAAGCAAGAGTGTAAGTTACATTCAAGCTATATTAAGGCATGAATATCTTTAACTCTGCTAATGTCTCTCTCTTCCCCCATCATGAGTGGACACGCCCCTTATTGCTGATTGGCTAAAAGTGTGTTGTGGTGCTCGGTCAGATGAACTTTTCAACAGAGTTTTTTAAAAATCGGTTACTGCACCTTTAATTGACAAGTAAACAACATAAAATAAACGTATTGTCGTCATTATCCACAGTTTTTATACGTCTGAGCTGATCCCGCTCCGCTACAAACACAGTTCAGGGTGTATTTTCACTCTGCAATGAACAGTTTTAGTGCAATACAGTATCTTCATTAGTGCAATATTTATAAATACTGGTCTACATCAACTGTTTACTTTTTGTACTATATGTTTAATATGTGTAGCATATGTAATATAAGTATGTTTTTGTTGTATATGTTTTTTTTTTCAGGCACCAAGGGAAGCACTTCCTAATTTCGTTGTACATGGTATAATGACAATAAAGGCTTTCTATTCTATTCTATTCTATTCTATTCTATTCTATTCTATTCTATTCTATTCTATTCTATTCTATTCTATTCTATTCTATTCTATTCTATTCTATTCTATTCTATTATGTTATGTTCTATTCTTTCTATTTTATTCTGTTCTATTCTATTCTGTGCTAATCTGTTCTGTTCTATTCTATTCCGTTTCTGTGCTATTCAATTATATTCTGTTTCTATTCTATTCTATTCTGTTTCTATTCTATTCTGTTTCTATTCTATTCTATTCTATTCTATTCTATTCTATTCTATTCTATTCTATTCTATTCTATTCTATTCTATTCTATTCTAAATAAGCCTGAAAAGCATTTTGAAATGTTCACAACAGAAAGGTTGTGATGTAAAAAATTTAAGAAATATTTCAGAGTAAAATTTGATCATTTGAACTCCTCTGTGCAGAATGTCAGATGTTCCAGCTTCATTTAAAGCTCTTTTTTTAGGGATCATTGTCAAATCATACTGGATAACATGATCACCATCATCATCATCGTTTCAGGTTCGCTGGGGTGAGAGAGGTTCGACTGAAGAGGGTGCTAAACTGGAAAAGGCGAAGAACGCAAGGGTAAAAATGCCTGAACAAGAGTTTGAAGCGCCTCCTTCTCGCATCCTAAATAATGGCATGCGGAAACCACCAGGTCCCCGTAAATGGTACTCGCCTATAAAGGTGAGAAGAACAATATGGTGTTCTTGGGCTACACATGATAATTAAAACTTAAAGGGTTAGTTCACCCAAAAATGACATTTCTGTCATTAATTACTTACCCTCATGTCGTTCGAAACCCGTAAGACCTCCGTTCATCTTCTGAACACAAATGAAGATATTTTAGTTGAAATCCGATAGCTCAGAAAGGCCTTCATTGACACCAATGTCATTTCCTCTCTCAAGACTCATAAAGCCACTAAAGACGTCGTTACAAAGCCCATCTCACTACAGTGGTTCTACAATCATTTTATGAAGACACGAGAATAGTTTTTGTCCAAAAAAACGAAATAACTTATATAGTGATGGGCCGATTTCAAAACACTGCTTCGTAAAGCCTCGGAGTTTAATGAATCAGTTTATCGAATCAGCAGAATCATGAATTGATACACTGATTCAAAATGCTGCGAGGCTTTATGAAGCGATATTTTGATATCGGCCATCACTACATAAGCCGTTATTTAGGTTTTTTTGCGCACAAAAACTATTCTCGTCACTTCATAAAATGATTGTAGAACCACTGTAGTGAGATGGGCTTTGTAACGACGTCTTAGGTTGTATGGACTCCGTGTATGCTTAAATTCTTTTTACAACACCGGCAAAGATCGTTTACACTCATCTTCTTCTTCTACTTCTTCTAGCGTGCGTGGAGCAGTATCAGATTCATATTCTGACTAGAATCTGAGTATGATGACGTCAGGCTAATGTTATGGGCAACAGTACGCAAGAATGTATGCATGCAGATAATCTACTGATTTCTTCTGTAAAACACAAAAGAAGATATTTTGAAGCCAACAAAATTGGTTTGTTAAAAATAGTTCATTTCTCATTCTGCTGATAGTTATACATGAGTATACTATGCAGTTCTCCTGCTGAATTAATATGTCCAAAACCATGACTTGAGATTTCAATGCTTATAATCAAGCTTCTATGAGTCCATGCTGGGGGATTTGTAATACAGACCAGAAATTGTGTTGACCTCGAAGAAACTGGGCCTGCGGAGTCAGCATTTTATTACACTCAATACCAGGTTCCCCTCATTTCACCTCTCTCCGTTCACTCACTCTCATAGATCCTGCCGTCCAAGAGCGCAGAGCATTGCCAAAGCTTTCCCCCATTGCTCATTCTTTTGGTCTGTTGTTTGAACATTTATCCCCTTTTATTTGTTCATCTCTGTGTCTGCCTGTTATTTGGAGAGGGGCAACGTGACCAGTGATCCAACTTTACATTTAAATATTCCTAGACATTCTTCTGGTCTTCTCTTTCCCTCACCCATTCATTTTCTGTAGTTTTTTTTTTTTTGGGTAAAGACAGCGTCTCTTGTGCAATGAGAGTTGGCTGACTTTATTAGCAAGTTAGGTCAAGGCTGAGGGACATTAGAATGCTGTTTCATATTTATAACCGTGGTGCAGATAGTGAAGCATTGATTCATTCTAAACTATGGCTTTGAGCTTTATCCGTCTCATATGATAATGAGCCAGAGGGGCCACATGTGGGATGTTGAGTTCAGGAAATCTCTGCTAATAAAACCCATTTCCCAGAGTTTAGTGACTGATCAATGTGAGGAACAATTTATTAAACACCTGAGGGTCAATGAAGGCCTAAATCACACAGCAAAAGCACCCTTGCCTTTTCTACATTCATTTTCATGTCTTTGTGTGTGTGTGCGTGCAGGGAAAACTGGATGCATTGTGGGTACTTCTGAAGAAAGGGTATGATCGAGTGTCCATCATGCGACCACAACCAGGAGACAAGGTAAGAATAGTCATTGTTTATTGTTTCACAGAACAATTTGTTTCTTTAACAGGTTATCAGAGATCATTTCTTTGAGACTATTTTATAAAATATGGAAATAACAAATATCTGTGTTATCTAGAAACCATTAATTACTGCTGTTTTATAGCATTAGAGTGACAAGGTATTGGATCCAATTCCCTATTAACATATACAGTGTGTATATACTGTATGTAACTTTTGTGGATAAAGTAATCCAAAATATGGATGTCAAATGCATTATTGGTTTTCGTTTGCACAAATTAGCCTTTGTCCATGGAGCAACACTGGAATGGTGTGAAACTGTTGTTCTTGTGTGAACAGGAATGATAAAAGGTTTAGAGAAGTTGGGATAAGACACGATTTGGATGCACGGATATACACTGTGTATGTGCTCTATGAGTTGTTGGTATGAGTGAGGAGGATGCGGCTGTTGGGGAAAAGTGGATGGGAGTTGGAGGCTTTAGAGTTGAACGGGTTTAATCTGTCATTTCAATTGCTGCAAGAGTTTGCTGTGGTATCCATTTCCACTTAATTTCTTTTTAAAGATGAACAGACACTCAAGGACCCCGAAGCTTAAAAAAGGATCTTAACTGACTCTTTTGATTTTTCACAGAGCAATGTGCTAAATCACTATTATAACTGTCAGTTAATTCAATATGACTTGGTTTTACTGAAGTGATGAAAAGCAGAAATAAAAAGATTAATACGGCACTATTCTACAGCTTAGGAAATGAAAACCAGCTTCACACTGATAGAGGTTTACACAGCATGGATATAGACATCAGATCTTAGTTCAGTTCAGTTTCAAAGAGCTTTTGTCATTTTTGGAGCTTGTGCTCACCATCAACTTTTGTTGATAAAAACCAATCTCCTTTTGTGTTATATGTAGAAATAAAAACATACGGTCTGGCATGAGGGTTCAATTAATTTGGAAAATGTTTGGAGTGTGCATATTTTAGTAGTGTTTACTCAAACAAGGTCAACTTTGCTAATGTATCATGAACGCTAATGACAAATGTTGCAGTTAGACTTGGCTTTGTCTTTATAGCATGTATTTGCTTTCATTCTGTGCTTCTTTTAAACATTCTTCTATCCTCGGCTACAGACCAAGAGTGAAAGCCCACCTGTTTGCATGCTGGGTCTCCTGGACTAAGCAAATAAACCGAGGAAATGCATATCATATATCCCAATTGGAGATGTGCTTGAAGTGAATTTTGAATTTCTTTAGGGTGGACTCGTATGTTATTTCTTACTTATGCAAAGGACGATTTGACTATAAAGTAGACTGCAGGTCAAATCCACTGAGAACAAGAGCTCATCTAAGGACACAATGCTGTTCATAGACTAATAAATACAGTTTGAACTGTTGGAGATGTGATGAACACTTTCAGGCCACAGTCAGGTCTAGTTATTCAGAAAATACGCAAAATGTGCATAGTAGTGCATTAAAACACCAGAACACCTTAGCAACCACATTGCAAAAGTAGCAACTTTTGCAAATGCAGCCATCACTCACGATTTCTTCACAAAGTTAGAAAATACAAGTACAGCTAATCTAGATTGGATGAACAAAATGGATCAGCGCACTAACAATTACTTGATTCGAAACTCGAAAAAAGTTCATTTTAAATGAATTTTAAATTAAATTTATGTTCAAGTAGATTTTTAAGTATACTTTAAGTTGTAAGTATATAAAATATACAGTATTGTT
Source organism: Pseudorasbora parva (assembly GCF_024679245.1). Classification (NCBI taxonomy): domain Eukaryota; kingdom Metazoa; phylum Chordata; class Actinopteri; order Cypriniformes; family Gobionidae; genus Pseudorasbora; species Pseudorasbora parva. The sequence continues at coordinate 6,746,695 of NC_090184.1, forward strand.
CAAAATAATAGCAGTACAATGTGACTAACCAGAATAATCAAGGTTTTTCGTATATTTTTTATTGCTACGTGGCAAACAAGTTACCAGTAGGTTCAGTAGATTCTCAGAAAACAAATGAGACCCAGCATTCATGATATGCACGCTCTTAAGGCTGTGCAATTGGGCAATTAGTTGAATTAGTTGAAAGGGGTGTGTTCAAAAAAATAGCAGTGTGGCATTCAATCACTGAGGTCATCAATTTTGTGAAGAAACAGGTGTGAATCAGGTGGCCCCTATTTAAGGATGAAGCCAACACTTGTTGAACATGCATTTGAAAGCTGAGGAAAATGGGTCGTTCAAGACATTGTTCAGAAGAACAGCGTACTTTGATTAAAAAGTTGATTAGAGAGGGGAAAACCTATAATGAGGTGCAAAAAATGATAGGCTGTTCAGCTAAAATGATCTCCAATGCCTTAAAATGGAGAGCAAAACCAGAGAGACGTGGAAGAAAACGGAAGACAACCATCAAAATGGATAGAAGAATAACCAGAATGGCAAAGGCTCAGCCAATGATCACCTCCAGGATGATCAAAGACAGTCTGGAGTTACCTGTAAGTACTGTGACAGTTAGAAGACATCTGTGTGAAGCTAATCTATTTTCAAGAATCCCCCGCAAAGTCCCTCTGTTAAAAAAAAGGCATGTGCAGAAGAGGTTACAATTTGCCAAAGAACACATCAACTGGCCTAAAGAGAAATGGAGGAACATTTTGTGGACTGATGAGAGTAAAATTGTTCTTTTTGAGTCCAAGGGCCACAGGCAGTTTGTGAGACGACCCCCAAACTCTGAATTCAAGCCACAGTACACAGTGAAGACAGTGAAGCATGGAGGTGCAAGCATCATGATATGGGCATGTTTCTCCTACTATGGTGTTGGGCCTATTTATCGCATTCCAGGGATCATGGATCAGTTTGCATATGTTAAAATACTTGAAGAGGTCATGTTGCCCTATGCTGAAGAGGACATGCCCTTGAAATGGTTGTTTCAACAAGACAATGACCCAAAACACACTAGTAAACGGGCAAAGTCTTGGTTCCAAACCAACAAAATTAATGTTATGGAGTGGCCAGCCCAATCTCCAGACCTTAATCCAATTGAGAACTTGTGGGGTGATATCAAAAATGCTGTTTCTGAAGCAAAACCAAGAAATGTGAATGAATTGTGGAATGTTGTTAAAGAATCATGGAGTGGAATAACAGCTGAGAGGTGCCACAAGTTGGTTGACTCCATGCCACACAGATGTCAAGCAGTTTTAAAAAACTGTGGTCATACAACTAAATATTAGTTTAGTGATTCACAGGATTGCTAAATCCCAGAAAAAAAATGTTTGTACAAAATAGTTTTGAGTTTGTACAGTCAAAGGTAGACACTGCTATTTTTTTGAACACACCCCTTTCAACTAATTGCCCAATTGCACAGCCTTAAGAGCGTGCATATCATGAATGCTGGGTCTTGTTTGTTTTCTGACAATCTACTGAACCTACTGGTAACTTGTTTGCCACGTAGCAATAAAAAATATACTAAAAACCTTGATTATTCTGGTTAGTCACATTGTACTGCTATTATTTTGAACAAGACTGTAAATGTACTAGTAGTAAACTGTACTGCTTGGGAATAAATTGGCCCAATTTTTTATATACTTATACATTTAAGTGTACTATAAGTGTAACAGTAGTAAACTTTAAATAGTTCACAACTACGTTTCTCATTTGCCCTGTGTCTGTACTACAAGTGAGCTTTTAAGTATACTAATAGTTTACAATATGAAAACTTTTAGCACATTTTTTGGTTACTGAAAGGACACTTTAAAGTGTACTCTCAGTAAACTGCTAGTTAAGTATTCTGCAAGTATACTTGTACGTGAACATAACAACACTAGTTTATTTATATATCATTTTTGCACTTTAACTGTACTTAAACTCTTTCCATAAAAAAAAAAAACCATTTTATTCTAGCTCCATACATCCAACACCTTGAATTTTGAACAGAAAAAGCTTCCATCCAGATGGCGTAGATTGAGTCCATCAACCACCCCCAAAGCTTCACAGTCACAAACCCTTCTTCGACATTTAATGCGGTAACATTAGGTAGTTTTGATTGATGTTGATTGAGTTTGATGACCTCATTTTTACATTTACGTTAGCAATCTTCTATTACTTGTTCCTGCTTCTTCTTCACTTGTGTTTTGATCCAGAGATTCTGTACTAGAATAAGCGTAAACAGCATCCCCTTACCTAATGGCAGTAAAACTGTGGATAGCCAGAAAAAATTCAGTCAATGGCGGGAAGAGGTAAAGTAGATCTTGAGTAAATTATTATGTATTCTACCAGTGGAATAGCCTACACAAAAATGTTGATACTTAGAATTAGGAATCTATTTGTTTTCTTTATAAATCAATATTTTTAAATAATGTAAGTTTCTAAAAGTATGTAAAACTATGTACAAAAAAAAATATGTATAGGCTATTCAATCAAAAGTTTAAACACAACTACAAACCAAGTATTATTGTTATTATTATTATTATTATTATTATTATTAATTATTATTATAACTACAAACCAAGTATAGAGTACTTATTTATACAAGTATATCTTGACCAAAAGATTGAGAACAAGTATTGGCCAAATATACTTATTTGCTCAATTCTTAATTGTGTATCCTCGTTTCCTTTACTCGCTTCCTTTCCTCACATCTTAGCTCCACCCCTTCAGGATGCGGGGGAAGGACGTAAGGAAAAGACGCAGGAACGGAGGAATTGAATCAAGTGAAAATATATATTCCCGCTTCTTTAGCATCGCTTCAAAGTGTCGTCAATTAACAATGACTACACTGCTGGATTTCGCTTGCATGTCGGGATTCTTGAACATTAGAGATAATTATTTATATTGTAATAGTTTCATAGATACCACATTTTTCTGTATTTTATATATTACCAGTTATTATAAACACTGAATTAATCCCAGTTATTAACTGCTTTGTATTTTTTGTAGAGTATTACAGTTTGTTTAATTTTCTTTAATTTCCTTGATTTGCTTTGATATCATTCTGAAACTGTCCTACTACAGTTCTCGTCATTTGACATACATTTTAGTATTGCTAGTTATAATAATAATAATTAATAAACCTTGGCAGGGGGAGCCAAGGTTTATTAATAATTTTTTTATGAATTAGTTTATCACCTCCTCATCGTGCAATTAGAGAGTTGAGATGTTCCAGGTCGGTTTCCAGCTCATAGGATGGAGGACGGTGGAGCAAGGAAACGAGGAGGGATCCAGATGGACAAAAAGTACCCTTAGACTTTTCTGTGAGGAAAAGTCAAGTACACTTAGGTGCAATTTGATGTATATTTCCGAGAAGTAAATAAAAAGTAAAAAAAGAGTATATTTCTGAGAAGTGCATAAAAGTAGTCTGAAAGTATTCTTTCTTATACTAATAGCACACTTGAAAAAACTGGGGTCCTGCTGTCATTTTCTCCGCTATGAAACATGTGCAGCTTTATTTTACCAAAGTAAAAAGATGAGGTCCAACATCAACAGAACCATTTGGATTTAGCACCATGTGCAGAGGGTGTTGTCATTTATAAATGTGAAGCGCAGTGCAAAACTCAACACCCACACCCTCGTTTTCTCTGCAAAGCTTGCTTAGTAGCTCTAAATGTCATATCCCCACTGTGAGTCACATTTGGCTTCAACTTTGGACCTAATCTTCTTAAAGAGACGTCACAAAATCACCAATAAATGACTCCCTAAACTCCTGCTCTGTGTATCTGCAGGTAGGATGGAGTTGATCAAATATTTGCTGAGTGATGTCAAGAATTTGTGCTTGCATTATAAAATGATTTTTATTAAAAGGACATGCACAGTGATACTCAACACAACTGACTACTCAACAAAGCAATCATATTTCAAGAGAGAAGCTTAAAGAAGACCTAAAGGAATGTTTAAAGATCTAACAGAGAAACAGGGTAGAAACAATAGAGTCTAGACTATCAGGAAAATTATACAATTGCTTTACAAGAGGACAGCCAAACATAGAACAGTGATTAACACCATCAGGAAGGCGACACCCTCAGCGATTTAGAGTATGATGACATCACTGTATGAGGTTAAAGCCATCACCATTTCACCACAATGGAGGAAGACACTTGGGACGCATGCCGATACCTAGTGGAAAAACACATCCAGATGCTCAAAAACAGTAAATGATATTCAGTGATGATCTGTATAACTGAGTGTTCGCAGGCCTTATAAAAAAAACTCTGTGACAGTATGGAATGGCAATGACACTATACTTTACAGCATTTTCCATTAATTACTAAGACACTGGCGGCCTGTCAGAGTCTAATCAAGGGATGTCTAGTCCTGCTCCTGTAGGGTTCAATCACTCTTCAATCACTGCAGAGTTCAGCGCCAACCTCAATCAAACACCTGAAGCAGTTCATCAACTCTTACTAGGCATTCTAGAAGCGTCCAGGCAGGTGTGTTGAGGCAAGTTGGAGTTTGGCCTTCTCCACATTAATACATTTTCGTTTGAAAATGCATATTTTCTCAATTTTGTTACGATGTTACAGTGTAGATAAGAAACTTTTTTACAGCCAGTTATTCTTCTTTTAAATGTACGTTCCGTTCGGAATGTTTGTTTTGCTCACCCAATACTATTTTAAAACTCTGGGTTGCCAGTTGGTGGAAAACACTGCATAGCCGTGGAAGCCAGCAAACAAACTAGGTCAAAGAAAGCAGATTCTGCCCATCCTAAATAAGCCTTGGCATCCAACTAAATCGCTTTATATCTAGAGGCATATTAAAACGTTGATAAATCAAGTCATCAACTTACTGTATGATTGTCAATTGGCTCGTTCCTGTGTGTACTTTAAATGGCAACCAGCATGAGCATCAAATCTGATGAGGAGAAGTCGGGAGAAACAACGCTCTCCAATATTTTGAATTTGGGATGCAGATTTCAACCACTAGCTGACAATATTACATACCGAACCTTTAACGTCCAGGTACAAGTCAATGCAAAGACTTTTTCCAATTTGAAAACTAACTGAAAACAAGTTGAAACTTTTAGTTTTCAACTCTTAAAGTGCACCAGACTTATGCATTTAACTTTGAAACATAAACTTATCAGTTAAATTCCAACCCCCAGCCTCACAACCCCAGTCTCACAAAATCCCGTTTGAAGCACTGCTTTGATAGATCCCAAAGTAGTGTATGATTGCCGTATTGTTTAGAAAATGCTATTTGAATGTGAAGATTATGGCATACCTTCAAAGAAGACTTTCTATTGGTACATACATTATATTGGCAAAAATTTTGGGGCACCTGCCTTTACATGCCAATGAACTTTAATGAAATCCCATTCTTGATTTGTTGAGTGCAATATGGAGTCGCCCCACCCTTTGCAGGCATAACAGCTTCAACTCTTCTGGGAAGGCTTTCCACAAGGTTTAGGAGAGTGTTTATTGGAATTTTTGAACATTCTTATAGAAGCACATTTGTGAAGTCAGGCACTGATGAGAAGGCCTGGCTCTCAGTCTCTGCTCTAATTCATCCCAAAGGTGATCTATCGGGTTGAGGTCAGGACTTTGTGCAGGCCAGTCAAGTTCCTCCACACCAAACTCACCCAATCATGTCTTTATGGACTGACGGTTTGTGCACTGGAGCGCAGTCATGTTGGAACAGGAAGGGGCCATCCCAAAACTGTTCCCACAAAGTTGGGAGCATGAAATTGTCCAAAATGTCTTGCATACCTAGTGTTAAGAGTTCCTTTCACTGGAACTAAGGGGCCAAGCCCAACCCTGAAAAACACCAAACTTTCACTTAGCACAATGCAGACAAACCGCCAAACCCAGACTCGTCCTCTGGATTGCTAGACAAAGAAGCATGATTCATCACTCCAGAGAACACGTCTCCACTGCTCTAGAGTCCATTGGCGGTGTGCTTTACTCCACTGCAACCCACGCTTTGCATTGCACTTGGTGATGTAAGGCTTGGATAAGCTGCTCAGCCATGGAAACCCATTCCATGAAGCTTTCTACACACTGTTCTTGAGCTAATCTGAAGTCCACACAAAGTTTGGAGGTCTGTAACTATTGAGTTTGCAGAAAGTTTACGACTTCTGCCACTGTTACCCTCAGCATGTGCTGACCCCGCTCTGATTTTGATTTTCCGATTTTACATGGCCTACCACTTCGTGGCTAAGTTGCTGTTGTTCCGAATTGCTTCCACTTTGTTATAATCACACTAACAGTTGACTGTAGAATATTTAGTAGTGAGAAAATTTCACGAATGGACTTTTGCACAGATGGCAACCTATCACGGTACCACGCTTGAGTTCACTGAGCTCCTGAGAGCGACCGATTCTTTCACTAATGTTTGTAGAAGCGTCTGCATGCCTAGTGCTTGATTTATACACCTGTGGCCATGGAAATGATTGGAACACCTGAATTCAATGATTTGGAGAAGTGTCCCAATACTTTTGGCCAATAAAAGTAAAACACAATATTTGTGCCTAGAACACATGGTGTTCCCATGGACTTATGTCCAAAAAAGGTATATTAAGTATCTCAAAACACTAAAATGCTAAATGTTATTAGATTTGAAGTTATGTGTTAAATTATATTTGTTTAGGTTAGTGCTTTTTTGTGCAGTGATAGTTAAAATGATGATAAAGGCACATATGCAGAACATTACACTGGACAAACAGATGTGAGCCGTAAAGCAAACACAGACAGTTATGTTGCCGGATAGGGATGTTGTTGTCTGGCAAACCCATCAGAAGATTCCAGTATCTTAAGCCAGCTTTAAAATATGTTGCTTATATAATGGGGCACAGGAGGTAGAAGGAGACTGAGCTAACTTTTTAAGTGAAAGCTTTATCTTTTATTTAAGGAAGCATTCACTTTACCCACCAAGAGGGTCAACCCCCCTGAGGTAGAGAACGGAAGCAATATATGTATACGTTATTGCAATTATACGAGTGTAGACAAACAAAATACATGTTAAAATGAAATAAAAATGCTTGCCATGTACCTGTACGGAAAGAAACAAATGCAGATTAAATACAGGTTAAGGTGGAGTTGGAGGAGGGAGTTTTGATTTGTGAGCAGCGATGTAATAGAAGAGATGCTGAAGAATAGGAATTAAAATGGCCGCGGTGATAGGTGTCGAAACCTGATTGGAAACTGAACAGTTTACAAAGAGAGACCGTTTTGCCCACATTTATCTTTTATTATCGATGTTGTAGTGTATCGCTGAGAAGCCAGCACGTGTATACATCGACAGAAACATTCATAAAGCATTATTTTCAAGTTACAACCCATATTAAAGATGCGTCATCATATGTGAGATGAACCGTGGAAAAGGTGGCATAGACTCAGCTCCCAACCCAACTTTGAGAATAGATTAATGGCGTTATTTTTTTATCGCCCGATAAGAGTCACGCTAATGCAGCACGTTAACACCGATATCTGCCCACCACTAATATATATATTGGTTGGTTAGTATATAATACAGCAATTTGAAGAAAAAAGACACCTTAAGAAGAAAAAATATATATAACTGAAACTAATTTTAGATTCATAATATGTGTGTGTATAAATTAATGTTTATAAAAGACAGATGCCTTATAAACTTTAGGATGGAGGTCCCTCACACAGGTCCATGGCATCTGTCAGATTGAAAACCCCCGCTCTCGTGGATGTGTGTCAGTTGATGGATATGTATTACAGCTTCTTGCAGTGGTGGGTCTTGACCCAGATTTTTGACATTTATCATGACGTGAGTTCGGTGGTTATGTATTTCGGTTTACATAGCAACTGTGGTCATAGATGTGTGTTGAGCTCTGAGTGGATCAAGACATCTTTCATTTTCAAAAAAGAAAAGAAAAACTATAGGAAATGAACCAGTTTTAATGTGTGTTAATGCCAAATGCTTCTGTCTAACTAGGCAATGTGGTCAAGTTGATGCTAAATACAAAATCATTGAACAGCATGATCTGTTGCTAATTAGAAGCAGATGATATCTTATTGAGACGCACAATGATGCATAATAGCTTCTATAAAGGGGTCATGAACTTGTTGTTGAAATAGTAGTAGTTGAAACATTTGCCAGCAATAGCTGGGTTTCCATCCAAATGTGATGCAAATCTTTTCAAAGTGTGCAAAATAATCAAAACACAAATGCGAATGAGGTGCGTTTCCTTCAAGTTGTTTAAACAGATGACGGTGGATAACCTAGTAATCAACAGAAATTTAAACACCATCAGTGAAAACAGCCGATTAGCCATGTGGGTTTAATGTCCGCTACGCCAGAATTTATTTCCATCTCCCATTATTCACATTAACTCTTTCTCGCTCAAGTCAAAAACCACCTTAAGCGGTAAAAGCATAAAAACGTTTTTTTTGCGATTTAGGGTTTCTGATGCAATACTTCAAAATACTCATAAAAAGGGTGATGGAAACTGTAAAACATTTATGTGCATTACATGCAATCGTCACTGCATCATCATCTTTTTTGTAATAAAATGAAGAGAACAAACTGTAGCGAATTAGCTCAGTGGAAAAATATTAATATTATTCATTATGATTAATTATGAATATTTGAATCATTTAAATAGATTAACTTGATGTAGCTACATTAACAATACAATTAATTAATCCTGTTCATCCTGTGAATGCTCAGTATTTATTATTAATTCATTCTAAGAAAAGGATATTTTTCATGGCTACAGAAAAAATAAAATCTTCCTTTGTATTTACATACGGTAAGCGCTAGAGCGCATAACAAGATTGATCATTAAAGTGACTATTTGTTTGCAAGGAGTCAGAACCAAACATATATTGTGCACAAATTGGATTAACTAAATCACAGACAATACTAAAACTAACATGAAACACGCATCACACATACATGATAAGAGGCAAAGTTAAAGTGGTTGGAAGAATCGGGTCAGAACAGATGAAGGAAGTTGTGGAAAGAGTCTAAAACCTGGGAGGAACCATCATTGATAAGCTCTTTTGTCTGAACAAAGGGGTTTACAGTTTTACTAACTACACAGCGTTTGTATTTCATACGTAACTGGCATTTAGCCTGAGTCAAGTCAAGTCAACTTTATTTATATAGAGCTTTTAAAATGACGATTGTTTCAAAGCAGCATCACAGTGTTAAACAGGACAATACTGGAACCCAATTTTGAGCTGTAGAAAGTCTTGATAGTTGGTCGAAATCGATCGCAACACCTTCGACTTCTTCTGCGTTGACTGAAGAAGAAATGATTAGCTTGCATTGTTGTTACGACTCTGTCGAAGTTGAGGAAGTTGCACATGGTGTGAGGAGTTTGGGCCTGCACATGGCTCTGTGTTGTGTGTGTGTGTGTGTGTGTGTGTGTAAGCCCACCCTGCTTGGAGGACCAGCACTGCATGGCCTGGCTCAGAGCCAGCTGAGATGACGTGGCGGTTTAGCCAGAGAGAGAGAAAAGAGTGACAGGATTTGTGCATCTCTCTTAAGAGTCTTAGAGAAATTCCAGCCTCGACGGTAGAGTTGACCAATGAGATTGTTGGGATTTCCAAGTTCCTCTGGAGATTTTATAGCTCTTTGTTTCAAACATGATTAAAATGGGTTTGTGCCCATTTATACTCCAGTTAATAAATCAAACACACACTGCCTCCTATGAGGAAGTAACATACACAAAGGTTTAAGTCTTGAAACAAGGATTCATTTATCATTTATAATTATATTAATTTATATTACTAACTTATAAGTTGCTCATAAGACATGCATAAATGAAATACCATACAAGAGACCCTTTACAAAACAGTTTAAATTGTACATACAATTTCCTGGGCTGCATATTCATTTATAGAAATTTTTTTCTATAAATGAATGCAGAAAAGTCGGTTTTAAGAGCGTTGGGTCCCTTTTTGAAAAATATTCGCAGTCACCGCTCTCTGGAAAACTTTGTTGGGGGAGTAAGTTTGCCGGATCATTTCTTAAATTGAATAAATAAATAATTGTGTCTGATCGTCTCAGTCGTTTCAAAACGAACAGTGCCCTACTGACATGGCGTTAAATTCTTATACCAAATTCTTGATTTTAAATGTATAAATTTGTCTTAAAAAAAGTTAAATTTCAGGCTGTTACCAATCAAATTAAATCCGTATCAATATAATCCATCTTTGCACTGCAGAAATGGCACAAAGGCTACATTGAATTTAGAAATATGATGTGAAAAATGAAATGATACTTTTAAATATGAAAATAAAACTGTCTTAATGGGGGAGTCAGTCATTCATTCAATCGATTCATTAAAACATGATTTATTTAGGAGTGAAGCAAGTGTCTGGCTGCACCCAAAATGGCATTCTATCTTGAGTAGGTACTTCTTTAAAAAGAGTAATTACTTCACAACCACTAAACAAGTATGTTCTATGAATGTGTGTAGGATGAATGTAATCTGGATGCACTGCATTGGCCATATTATCATTATCATGTGACCTACCAGCCTCAGCTGTGTCATTCACAAATCCATAAATCATGGGATAGTAGTGTCCAGTGATCTCACCGGAAGTAGTAGGTCATCCTACTCTATCCTAGTCAGTAGGTGTTTATGAATCATTGAATCATTGACTCTCTCGATTCGTTAAAAAAATGCAAATTCATTTAGTAATGAAATGGCTTTTGCAGGGATGACTTTTTTTGGTACTATTTCCATGTTTTTAAGAGGCTTAAAAATATAAATCACCTAATATTACTTTTTGTATTGAATTATTTAAAATCTGAATCACATTTGCAATTGTTCTGAAGAGCAGCCTTGCTTGTGTGATGTAAATTTTTGTTTAATTTCTGAACTTGCTTTTGATCATCCAAATGTAATATTTTCAGTTAATTTACCGGCAAAAACAGCAGCTCATGTTAAACGGTTTCACAAATATAATGACCAAAAACACAACGTTCAGTCTCTGAAAGTGTTGTCAATCACACAACTTTTTCATGGTTGCTCTGTTAACTGAAGGCAGGAAATCCAGTCAATCGCAGAGCTAATCTACTGCGCGGATGCATTTTGAGAGTTGTGTTTTTTATTCATATTGTATTATACTACTATTCATGAGATTCAATCTGGCCTCTCCAGGTCACACACAGTCATTTTCAGTCACAAACGGATGTAATGTACCTACTCATTTGTTAATTGATTAGTCTCACCTGATCCTTGTTTTATCCCTCATTTATCCTGTGTATTTATATCCTATTTGGTTCAGTTTCACTGTCTCTGGTTTGAATTCCCTTTAGTTTTTTAAAGAATAAATACATTCTCACCTCTTCATAATGTATTTACATAGTGAACATACATCATAAAGTGTTCCAATATGTTTTTTTTTACATATAATACATGTTTCGAGAGTCTGGCTCAAGAGATTAATACAATCTGACAATGGCCATCTTTGCAGTGTACAGACCAATTTTTACGGTGGCTAGAGCACACATAAATCCCATCATGATGTCTGCACACATGCCTAACACGTGCACTGGTTAAATAACATCATTGCTTCCTTTTCAACAGGAAGGTATCATTATGTTTTTGATTTGCAGTATGATCATTTTTTGATTCCCTCTGAAGTTGACTAAGTGGTGACAATAAGGACAGTTTGAGCAGAGCAGATGACAAAAGTCTGGGAATGAAGACCAGATATTAACAGAGGAAGGCATGTAGGCACGTTATTTAGAAAAAAAAATTGGGGTCTGGCGACAGTAAAAATTAAAAAAGATTCTACTGCTGGCTGCTGTCCTGACTTTTTCTGAGAGAGATAGTGTGGAGACAGAGAGAAGTTTGGGATGAGGGAAGGGATGGAGTTGAGGGCTGGTTCTCATCTGGTTTTGCTTCAGGACCTAGATTTTATAATGCACCCTTACACAAAGCCAAAATTGGTTAGCATGCAAAAGCAAACAAAAATGTCCTTAAAAATGAACACCAAAATCAGAATGAACGGCAAACATCTTAAACATAAAAAAAATTACCATTTGAAACATTACAATTTTTTATGTTTTTTAAAGATTTGACAAGTTCCCTATTTATTATGACTATGGACACTTACAGTATATTGCTATAATTGTACTCAAATTTTGTCTGATTAAAAGTGTCTACTTTCTCCTAAAGTCCGCCCCATATATTTGGAAAAGACTGAAATCTCTAACTGTTTGTCAAGATTCCATATTAATAACGTGTCAAATCACAAATAAAATCTGACAATACAATTATGAATAAAGCTTATTTAGCTCAAATCACACTGAAGAAGGACATTTTCCTGGCTGGACCATCTATTATGCATGCACAATCCTAGGTAACCAGCCGTGTGATTGGTACGTTTAACCAAAAAGCGGGACTTCTGTTCCTCCACATTTACTATTAAGATTTCTTCCATCATTTTTTTAATGAGAGGTTCATTAAAAAACCTCCTCGACCTTAAACGGTTGACCTTTTCAGTCACGTGACTGGTGAGGAGACCTGGACCAGATCCATAAAACTTAGCACAGGCCTGTTCCCGTCTGTCTCAAGTCATGAATATTTAAATCTCCTCTCAAAATAAGAAAAACAATGATATGAACAGCAAGTTTTGCGCACTTTCGATCCAAATACAGCACCTGCCGCGGTAATTCAATCATCAAAGACAGCATGAAATTCTAAAACGTCTGCTTAACATGGCATTCGCGGCTTAACAGAGATATTAAAATATCAGATTCAATATTCACTTTAATGATAATGCATAATTTATATAGGCAAGCATATGAGCACAGAATATGAACACACCACATGGTTAAGAGATAGTTAACCCAACAATTTAAATTAGCCCATAATTCACTCTCTCTCAAGCCGTCCTAGGTGTATATGATTTTCTCCTTTCAGACAAATACACTCAGAGTTATATTGCAAAATGTTCTGAGCTTCTGAGCTGTATAATGCGAGTAAATGGCAGCCCAAAATTTGAAGCCCAAAAAGTGCATCCATCCATTATAAAAGTACTCCACATGGCTCCGGGGGGTTAATAAAAGGCCTTCTAAAGTGAAGAGGTGCGATTGTGTCAGAAAAATATAAATATTTAACACAATATGAAGTAAAATATCTAGCTTCTGGCGGACCGCCTTCCATATTCAACTTATGAAGAAGGTGTATGTTTCTTGCTGTTCAAAACGCTAACGTTACGTCCAACGTCGTCGTTGCGTCAGTTACGCTTTTTTCGTATGTTGAATAAGGAAGGTCGTCCGCCGGGAGCTAGATATTTCAGAAGGCCTTTATTAGGATAGAAGGCCTAAGATGGCTTAAGGGTGAGTATATCATGGGGTAATATTAAATTTTGTGTGAACTATCCCTTTAATGGTCCTTAATTCGCCCCGTCTATGTGAAAACGCTTCACGTGAAACTTTGGGAGTTGCTTCATCTGCTTGCCTGAGGTGTATACTGAATTTGGTCTTTTAATATCAACATCTTGTTACATTAGTCCTTATTACAAACCTGGTAAAAAGCAGAACCAGCAGAAGAAAGCTTTGTTTGTGTTGTTTTTTTATGTCACGTGAAAACTAGAGCTATACATACCAAATTCTTTCAGTCTTTGATGTTTTTAATTACAGTATACCATAAGCTTGCGGGGCCAGCGGGGGAATTCTTCATTAGTTGACAGGAAATTGGGAAAGAGTGCACTAATTTTGCCTAAGTGTTTCTAGTAAACCACCTACAACTCTCTTTTCCCTCTGTTTATCATTAAAACTGGTCTGGCATTTATAACATCCTTTAGCTACACAGACAGAAAGAGCAGAAAGACGCCTCTAAGCTCTAAGAGAGTTTGTCATGTTGTGTTTGTCATGCTGACGGTAAAGTCCATCATGATTGCAGCCACATGCATTTTGAGACTTCAGATTAATGTCCATGGCTTATTCCCTTCATCCGAATAAAAATCAAATAATGTAGCACATTTCTCTTCTGCCACGTAGGCCTGTGTGATGGCAACAAAACAAGCTTTTACGATCGCTATCTGAGGCTGATTTCTAATGCAAAATGACTAATTCCATGGAAGGCGTTTGCCGGTCAATGTTATACTGGTATTTTGAGAGAAGACTTTAAACTCAAAACAAAGCCGTAGTGTTTTTAGCATGAGGGGAACAACTTGCCTGTTTACCATTTGTGGCACACACACTTTGGAATTAAATATCAGTGACCTCATTTACTAAATCCCTGAAGTGTTTTTTTTATTTTTTATTTTTGGCAAATTTTGCTTAAATCAATTTAGGTTTTTTGTAACTTTAGTTTAGGGTCCAGTTCTCACTACTATGAACTAGTTGCTTATTAGCGTGCATATAACTAGAATATTGTTTATTTATTTATAAAGCACATATTAATGCCTTATTTTGCATGACCATATGCTACATCCCTTTATCATACACAATACCTAAACTTAACCAGTACCTTACTAACTATTAACAGCTGTAATTAGTTAATAGTGAAAATTGGACCTAAGGTGTGACCTTTTTTCACAAACCCATCAATGGGTTTACATCCATTACTGGTCTGAAATCCAAGTAATCATATATATTTGGAATGTGATTTAGTCATTTTGGATCTTAAATTTGAGATATGCCATGATACGTAACATAAAAAAAAAAATAAAAAAAAAATCTGTCCTCTCTTTCCACATGCTAAAATGTATTTGTCTGTGTTACTATAGCAACCAATGCAGATGACCTCATATAGTCAGTCCTTAAAATAAAATCTGTGCAGTGTGAACAAAGCCATAGAGAATCAGAAAATGTTTTCCACCACATTGCAATGCCCTGGCAACTACCTAGGGCACCCTAGCAACTGCACCCTACGAACTTGTTAACACCCCATAGCAATACCTTGGCAGCTACCCTTGAACACCCTTAGCTACTGCGAATGCTAAAACTGCCCAAGGACATGATAACACTGCATAGCAATTCCCTGGCAACGACCCAAAACACCCTAGTAACTGTATATACTAAAAACCCTAAGGACATGTTTAAGCAGCATAGCAATGCCTTGGTAACCATCCTAGCAACACTCATAACATGATATTCACTGTATAACTACACCTTGACAACCGTCCCGGACATCCAAGCAATTGCATGACAAAATATGCGAAAAAAACACAAAGAACATAATACATAATAGAGCCCTGTCAACCACCTTCTAGCATCCTAACCTCATATCCACTAGATAGCAACACTACCTCATTCCTTATAGCTACACCTTGACAACAGGAAAAACCATACCACAGATTTTCTTCAGCAAAAAAATTTGTTTAAATTCTAAAAATGTTCTGTCTTATCTTTCTCTCTCAGGGTCGCTGTATGAACTTCACCCGCATCAAGACTAATCCTCCTCCACGGTATCCATCCTACAATCCACATTCTTCACCCATCTACACCCCCACACGGACCCTCAACCCACCCCCTCCTCAAGGTCAGCTGCCCCCTCCTCCACGCAGTCCACCGGCCTCCTTATCCTCCAGTTTTCCTCCGGTACCTTCTACCCTTCCTCCTCACACCATCAACCCATCTCCACCCATTACTCCTCCTCCATCCTATTCTCCACCCCCAGTCTGGTCTTCATCCCCTACCACCCTCTACTTTTCTCCTCCCACATCTCTTCCACCATCACCTACTTCCTCCCTGCCCCCACCCCCTCAAGCCCCACCTCCAGGCAGAGCTCCTCCTCCAGATCGTCCACCTCCACGGCCCTGTGTTTAATGCGAGTGGACTACTATGAGGACCTAAAGACGAGGACTGAAAGTAAACAGGAAATATACATTTTCCATACCCTCCTCAAGATTCTGTTGCTGTGTTGCCTAACACAAAAAAAACGTGACTCACCTGTGGCAAAAAAAAACTATGCAATGGAACACAATCCATCATGAAACTTTGGAGGGAGCTACACTCAGAATCAGACACTAGGCATCGCAAAGAAAATTTGTGTATGAAGCTACTGTTTCTCAGCAGGAGCCATTTGTGAGTTTAACCGAGCTTTGAGAATGGAAGTGGCTGGTTCCATTAATGGATTCGTGGATGTTTTACAATTGCATGCACATGTGACCAAAAGGAGATTTTCATGAAAGAGGAAAGGTGAAACAAAGTAACCTTTCAGGAACTTTCTTCTTCAGAACAGTTGAGAAAATACGCTGCCCGGCCAAAAAAAAGTTGCTGTTTAGATTTAAATAGGCAAATGCTTTATTACTGGAAAATTATTGCAGTGATTATTATCATTCTAGCATGTTAAATGTTTTGTAACAGTTTACAGTCTTAAGAGTTCCACCAACCCTAATTAGTGGAGTGTGTAGCTTTCCATGTCTTATTGATGGAGTGTTTAGCTTTTCATTTCGTAAAAAAACATGTAGCAAGACAGATTTTAACACACCTTACAGGTGCAACCTAGACGCATCAGTGATGTAACCTGGTGTCATCGGGTGTTTTGGGGTCTTTCAACATCATACACCCTCATTCAGTTGACCCAGCCAGGGAGGATCAGTCCCCGACTTGTGTCTAGATAGCTTGTGTGGTCCACGGATCACCCCTTTTGATCCACAGCCATCTAGATGCCTTCTTAGTCTCCTGATTAAGAAGAAATCTGAGCAGGGTGATCAGCAGGGTGGTGGAGATGCAACAATAAGGGGTGCTTGAAGGCCCTGCAGAGCAACTGGCAGCCAACCTCGATGGTTAGGCAACGGGTCTTCCATCCCCTGCTACAGCATTCACCTACCAACTCCTCATGCTTGGTCCTCTTCCGTTCAAATGGCTCTTCCATTAAGTCTTCCCAGGGCAGTCAATTCTAATAGGACCACCTGCCGAGATGTATCTGAAAGGAGGACAATGTCAGGCCTAAGTGTGGTTGTGGACAAGTTGAACTGCCTTCCCAGGTTGAACTTTAGCTGTCAGTCCCAGGTTGTTGCCAGAAGTCCCCCTGCTGGGTTCCTGCTCCTTGTGCTGATGGCCTCTCACCCTGCTCAGATTTCTTCCTTGACCAGGTGACGCCTGTCCTTTCCCAGGGCCTTGTTATGTCAAGGTCTTCAGGTACAGCCAAACCCTGCATGTCCTGAAGCCACTTTCCTCACCAACACACTGTGCCACAGTTAGTCGACTGCCTCCTGGGGCCTCTACTTCCTACCTGTCCTCATTTCTATGCTTGCTGATGAGAGTTTGGCATCAGTGGACTCTCTGTACAGCATCACTTCTGGAACTTTGGAAATTTGGCTTCATGAACTCCTCCGACAAGCTGCTGAATAGGGAGTTGTAGCTTGTTCTGAACAAGGCTATGCTGATGATGCTGTGAGGGAGATCCAGCCACCTCCACAGAGAGTTGCAGATCTTCCTCTCAAAGCCCTCAACAGAGGGGGAGCGTTGTAAACCAGCAGGAGCCAGAGGAGTCGTGGAAGGATGCCATGTTGGTAAATCCAGGCTTTAAACTTTCCTGGCAGCCCTGACTTGTCCACTGCAGCAATCCAGGCGTTCAACTCTATTCCATTTAAATGAAGTGTGGCTGTGTCTCTATATGTGCTGTTAAAGACATATCCCAGGCTCTTGGTTAATTTTCACTCTTCCCAGGGAGAAACGGAACTTCTTACATACATTTTTGGTTTGGTTCTTGTATTGACAATGCAAGAGTCCAGCACTCTGTAAAGTCTCCGCCAGCACATCCCAAATACTTTCAATGAATTTAAAGGGGGGGTGAAACACTCAGTTTCAGTCAGTGTCATGTCAATCTTGAGTACCTATAGAGTAGCATTGCATCCTGCATATCTCCGAAAAGTCTTCATTTTTTTAATAATTATATAAGAAAGATGCGCTGTTCCGAGTCTTTCCGAAAAAAGCCGAGCGGGTGGGGGCGTGTCGTGTGAGCGGAGCTAAATAATGACGTGTGCTCGCTGCTGCTATGTTGAGTCGAGTGCGTCGTAAAGCTGTGTCAACAGCGGGAAAAAAACTTTATTCAAAATAAAAATATGGCTTTTAATCAGATACAGCCATACATCTATGATCCGGAATCAGACCCAGAGGCTGCAGTTGAACAGGAGCAGCAGCAAAAACGACTAGAGCAGGACGTCTGTATGTGGTACAAGTTATACACTAACTATATAATATGCTTAGCGGCTTGTGTTATTTACATATTTATACTTGAATTATATCGTCGTATTTTTGTCTTTGAAGGTGTACATGTGGGAAGTGCAGTTGTGCACGTGTGTTTGTGTGTTTACGCGTGGTTTGTGTAGACAGTAAGCGGACTAAAAAAAACAGACATTTGAAGCAGTCTCACTCACCCTTCTAACGTTGGGACTGCTCCATCATTCAGCATTAGGCGATTGGAAAATCCGGCGTCGAGCTGGGCCTTGTTTATGAAACAGTCGGCACCGAAATGCAGAGAACAGATATAAACATTCGCGCAACTCAGTTGCTGATCCGGAAAAGCAAATTACATCCACTGTTGCCTTAACGCGGGGTTTTGGGGGAATCTGTGCAGGACTGTCTTGGTCTGGCAACCAAAAACGCACTTTTTTGGTGACATTGTAATTGTGCACATCACCTGTTCAGCGCATCCTACAAGCCAGCGCTTTGATGGGCGTAGCCTGTTGCTTTCACGCGCTTCCGGTAGAATTGTCCGTAAGGCCCATACAAGGAAATTCCGCCCCCATTAACGTCAAAGGGGACGCATGATCTCAAAAAACTTGCCGAAACTTATGACTAACCGGAAGTAGTATTTTTGACAAAGAAATACTCCCATCAAACGTCCACCTTAACTTTTGAAACTTTGTCTATGTTTAGTATGGGATTCCAAGTCTTTAACAGTGTAAAAAGGTCAGTATGCATGAAACAGCATTTCACCCCCCCTTTAAGGTCTGGACTCAGAGGTGCAAATTCATGTGTGAAAATGATTCTTCATGCTCCCTCACAATCATTCTTTCATCATTTGAGCCTGATGAATCTTGGCATTGTCATTCTGGAATAAAGCCATGATGACTTCCTACATGGTTGGTTCAGAAATTAAAAGCTACACACCCCATCAATTAGGTTTAGAAAAACTGTTGCCAAACATATAACACTATAGGAATATAATAACCACTCCAATAATGATCCAATCATAGACTCTTACGCATTTTCCTATTAAATCCAAACAGTGACTTGTTTTTTTGGCCAGGCAGTGTATATGCACTTTTTAACTAGTGTTTTCATATACAGGTCAACTTCCTTAAATGGCAAGTCTCATTCACTAACAATTGTGTGTATTATGCATACTTAAATGCACAGGAAAATTTTGCACAAAAAATCAAATTCTTTGGATTCAAAATAGGTGGATATACTATGCACACAGATTGTTTTTTAACCTTCTAACATTGATGCATTTTAATTTTTTTAAATGAAAGACTGCATGCCCCTAGCCTGACAAGCCGGACCCACATCAAGATGTTTGGTCTGGAAACTCACCATTGACAGCTCAATCCGAGGGGCGGATAAACGGTTGTCTTTCAAACTCCCTCTGCACTCGATAGGATAGCGCTACAACCAACCAGAGCAACGAGAAGCGGAGCTAGTTGACAGATTAAACTTTCGCTGTATCTGGTCGGCAAAACTCCGAACACATCTTCCCTTTTTAAGAATGACTTCAGTGACGTTCTTTGTTCTTTTCTCAGAGAAAAGCTTAACTCCAAGTCTTCCAGAGTCGCGGTCAAAGCTGATTCGAAAGACCGCCGTTCGCCAGTTTCTGTGTTTACTAGAAGCACGCAAGCGCAACTCGGCCGTCTTTATGTTAAGCCCCGCCCACCAACTCTATACACAATGTGATTGGCCCGACCAAGGTTTGGCTTTTACAGCTCAGAAGGGTATTGAGAGTTGCTAGACGATTAGATTTGCTGCCGCTAGGGTGTGTCTAGATTTCTAGGCTAGCATGCCCCAGCTGTAATCTGCATAAACACACCCATCTCTATATAAGGGTTTTATGTACATGTGACTTCAGTTGGTTCTAAATTTGATAGTAAATTTAGAATGTTTTAATGACATTAGTGAATTATGATTTTATGCACACATATCTCCTGTTAGTGAATGAGACCCATTGTGGCAGATTTTTTTTTGTTGTTGATGTTTTTCTTTTAAACTAAATGCCGTTGCAACATTCAACCACTTTTTTGATTCAATAAACATTTTTGATAAATGCTTTGCCATAGGAAGGCAACAGACTTGCTCATTCAGGTAATGGACATTTATTTGTGCAATAGTGATTTTAGTGGCTTTGATTGGGTTGGGGGTTGGGGGCATGTTACTTTTTGATCTTTGAATTTATTAACAAAGTACCAGACATGATAAATTAAAGGGATAGTTTACTCAAAAGTGTAAATTCTGTCATAATTCACTGACCTTCATGTTGTTCCAGACTTTCTTAATTTTTGGGGGGAACTATTACCTTTTGGATGATGTTGAAGATGGTTATGGGGACGGACTTGAAACATCAGAGGAAAATCTGAAATGTATGTAAACAATAAGCAACATCACCTTACTTTTTGCACATGTCACAGTTGTAATGGTGTATGGGTGCATTATTCTTTTTTTTTTTTTTTTATACAAATTATCATACTTTACACATGCTGTATGTATAAATCTCTGTAGCCTGTGTAGATTTTTTGGTTTTGTTTTGATACAAGGGTTTCCTTTTATTGTGATTTAATTTTTTATTATTGTGGCATGATTGTGATTTTGAATAATGTAGAAGCAAAAACAAAAGATGACACATTTTCCCAAGCAAGCGTTCTAAAGCCTCTGCACTTCATCCACCATGATTAACCACAGGAGATCACAAATAGCTTTTCGCATTGGAAATAATTTTTTGCCAAAGAAAATATTTACAACCCAGAGTCCAATGCATTTGATATACGAGTTTGTTTTTGTTCATAATTACATGCTGTATATATTATTGTTATAATACAGTGTCAGATTTCACAAGCCTTTGCTTCTACAGAGTTCTTGTCATTTGAGTGAGTAAGTTATTGTGGTCCCACTTATTATGCCAGTGAGTTTATATAACTCCAAAACCTTGTTATGATGATGGTTTTATGGTTCATTAACATCAGAGAAATCATATATGTCCCTGTTAAATCATATATGCTTTATCGTGACTACATTATTAATTTTTTTACATGCTCTATTGTTTTGAAATAAAATGTTGTGATAAAAGTCATCCTGGTCGTCCTGTTTGCATGCGTTTCATGGATGGTGTGCCTGAATCTTTTTGTTGAACCCAGTTATACAGTCTCCTTTGTTCTTATAATGGAATGATCATTCTAAAGTCCGGATTTTTTAGAAGTTTCAAATTTTTTAAAATTGAGATCAGTTTCTCTTAAAACATTTACTACTATTATGTCAAAAAGTTCAACTCTGTTACGGGAAAAATAAATCACATTTACTGGAAAAAAAATGTCCTTGACGTAAAGCACCAGAAACTGACTCATGTATAAAAGGACATTTATAAGAGATTCTTGCACCGATTTTCGACCCTGTAACATTCAACTAAAACCTTTTCAATGTACGGTCACAGGCTTGACAACATGTTCTCAAAGAGTCTTTGATTTCTACATAATTTGGTTATAAAATGGCATCTGATATTTAGCAGATCCTATGTCTGCTCACAGAAATAAACAAAAAAATGATTTAAAAAAATGATTTCTTCCTTTTCCTGAGTTGTTTTTAATCAGGCCTCTCCGGCAGCTCGGCCTCCTCTCCTTGACTGATTCCCTTTAGACCAGGTATAATTTAGTCCAGACAGCCGCTCTGTCAACATTTGCACAGAAAGCTGGCATCTCATGAGACAGAGACTCTAAACTGCTCTCGCCATCATGGATGTGTCCAATTTCAAAAGAAGTAAATATCCAGTTTTTATTCAGTATCATAAGCATAAGCCCAGCAAGGTTTGGCAAATAATGTTTCAAGAGCAGCCAAAGAAAAACAAATGAAATTATTCTGGAAAAAATAAACTGGGATTAGTATGCCTTTTCTCCAGCAGTGCCGTGTGACCTGTGTAACCGGTTTTGTTCAGATCTATTACAAAAATCTGTATAGTGATATTCTGTATAGATAGTGTTAATTCACATCTGTCTCTGTCTTTGACCCTGATAATTATATTTTATCTGTTTTCCCCACCCTTATCCCATCAGTCCGTCTCCCTGGAATTTAAGTGTGAGTCAGGGAGATCATTGACATTTTTATTGCATTAATTTTTATCCTATTATTTATTGCACAGAATCAACGTTAAATTGACATGCCTCGATTAATGTAGGCCATAAAAGGCATGAAACAGAAGATGTGATTGTGATGTATATCCAAGTGAAACTTCTTGGACAAAAAATGTAGAGTAGGACTTGTGCATGGATAAATAATTAAAATAAACATGGCAAAATTCTGTTAAAAAAATCTATATCTATTAAAAATCTAGTCTATTTTGATTTCATGGTGACTTTAAAGGTGCATTCAGGGTTGTTTAGCTGGTGTTACCATCACTATTCCCTTTCGTTCAGTCACTCCGAGTAATGTCAGTTTCGCTTAGAAGCCTATCAAATTCGAAATCTAGAAAACGGCCAATGGCAGTGCCAATGCCATGGGCATGCAAGATTTGCATGCGTAACTCCGCCTACACACGTGGGTATATAAGGAAGTCTATATATGTTTTCTGCTTCAAGGCCAAGGGTTTCATACCTCTTCACTCCAAAAGCCTTCTGAGTATCTGTCAGTTCTTCGAGACGACAAGACCTTCCAGTCGGTGTTGGTGTCAATGGCGCGCTCCAGCGATCGCATACTTCCTGCCTACTGATCAGAGGATCGCATTTATGGATGAGTCGTGGTCCCACTGCGGGAATATGTCCATCTCCGTGCTGCGGTAGAGAATCAATTAACTCCTTCCTGGAGCGAGAGTCCCCTCTGCCACACCCCAATCTGACATCTCCAGGAGAGGCGGCACTTGGGCCGGTGGCCAGGGTGACCTGAGGGTGATGGTGTGGAACAAAGCTCCAACGCTGACAACCACGGGCAGCCGCTGCGCTTGGGTTGGAGTGGAACCCTCGGCCCCAACCTGAGCGCTCACAGCTGGATGATTGGTTTTTTAGGGCGCCGCGTCAGGACACCCGTCCTGCCACGCCCTCAATTCCTTTCTTCCTGGAAGTGCATGAGGAGGTTGCGCATTCCTGGAGCGCCCCACTGTTCTACCGTTACCGTTCGGCAACCTCCTCCGTCTTCTCCGCCCTCAATGTGGCAGCGGCTAAAGGGTACACTGGGATTCCCCCGGTTGAGCGCTCTGTTGCGATGCAACTGTGTCCGCAGTGCACATCAGCCTGGCATGGCGATCCAAAGCGCCCCTCTGATTCTCTGCATACCATGGAAACCCTCCAGGCCTACCAGGTCAAGTTCCTTTGCAACATGCGTGAGGGTGGAGCTGACGAAGCACACAACCGACCTCGCGCTCCGTGAAACGAAGGTTACCGCACGCTCACACGGCCCACAGGTCAGCAGCACCCTAATGGCCGAGGTAGTGCCGAGTCTACGAGACATGCCTATGCGTTGAAGTTGAACCTCTTCGTCACCTGGTGTTCTTCTCACCATGAAGACCCCTGGAAATGTCTGAGTGGGTCTATTCTATCATTCCTCCAAATAGGGTTGGATCGAAGGCTGTGTCCTTCCACCTTCAAGGTTTATGTGGCCACTATCGCCATCTATTATGACTTCTTGGAAAACAAACCAGTAAGTCAGCACGACCTGATCATTATGTTCCTGAGGGGAGCGAGGAGACTCCATCCTCCTTGTTCTCCCCTCGTGCCCTCTTGGGACCTTTCAGCAGTCTTAAATGCTCTGCAGAGGGCCCTATTTGAGCCTTTGCGGTCATTGGAGATTAAGTTATTGTCTATGAAGACAGCTCTGCTGACCACATTCTCCTCCATCAAGAGGGTAGTGGACGTGCAGGCATTTTCGGTTGACAAAGCATGCCTGGAATTCGGGCCGGGTGACTCTCATGTGATCCTGAGACCCCGGCCTGGATATGTGCCCAAGGTTCCCACCACTCCGTTCAGAGACCAGGTGGTGAACTTGCAAGCGCTTCCTTTGAAGGAGGCAGACCCAGCCTTGGCACTGCTCTGTCCAGTACTTACGTAGACAGGACGCGGTGTTTCAGGACCTCAGACCAGCTCTTTGTCTGTTATGGTGGAAAGCTGAAAGGGAAGACTCTCTCAAAGCAAAGGTTGTCTCACTGGATAGTGGACGCCATTGTTTTGGCTTACCAGATGCTAGGGCATCCATGCCCCCTTTGGGTTAGGGCACACTCCACTCGGAGTGTGGCCTCCTCTTGGGCTTTAGAGCATGGCGCTCCGCTAACAGACATCTGCGGAGCTGCAGGCTGGGCGACACCGAACACATTCGCCAGATCCTACAATCTCCGAGTGGAGCCTGTGAGCGACTATGTACTCGCCTCTACAAGTGGCCGGTAATGGACTAGGCTCAGGTGTCTTCGCTTGCTCGCCATTCCACTCCACGGACTGGATACGTGCAATATTTTCCTCAGGTGATCTTCCCCGGAAGCCCTGAGCTCCTCCAGCAAGTCTGCCCTATCTTGCCCAGACATTCGTGTCCGGCCAGGTGCCTCCATGTGCATGGTTCCCCCTCCAGGCGACCCCCACGTGTATTCCACCGTAAGCCTCCCTGAGCGGGTGTCTTTCCTTGGCAAGCTTGTGAAATTAAGTGAATGTCTTTCCCACTTGAGCTGGAACTTCACTAAAAATAAAGTTCAACCACTCAGTCCTAATATTAGGATCCAAAGGAAGCTTATGCAGCGACTGTGTTCTTCCACAACCAGGAATAGCGCAATATCTTGCTATCTTCCTCGGCATGTTTATTGTTGTTGATGAGCTAGCACAAGCCCTCCAGTGCCCTCCGTGTTTCGTCGCGCAGTGACGTCAGTATAAAGCAGTGGTTCTCAAACCTGTCCTGGGGACCCCCAGCCAGTACACATTTTGCATGTCTCCCTCATCAAACACACCTGATTCAAATAATCAGCTCATTTGTAGAGACTCTAAGATTTGAATTGGGTGTCTGATGAGGGAGACATGCAAAATGTGCAGTGGTGAGGGGTCCCCAGGACAGGTTTGAGAACCACTGGTATAAAGCACAGGACCGTTTGCTGAGCCTGGTGTCTATAAAAGCTTTTCTTTGACTAACAAAGAAGTTTTCAGCTCTGAAACTTAGAGGATATTCTTATATTACCATGACCTTTTACATATCAAAAGCTCAAGGGAAAGTTGATTTCTCAATTCATCACCCCTTTAAAGCATAATTAAGGGCGTGGCCACTTTGAGTGACAGGTGGATTTCCTTATTAATCGCGTGACCTCAGCTCTTTCCACGTCCCGCCTCTTTGCCCATTTTCAGTTATCCGGGAGTGACGCACGATATGCGCTGCCAAGATGGCAACGTCCGAGTTTACACTTCAAAACTCAATTTGCTCTTTAGAAACCTACACATGACGTCATTGACACTACGTCCAATTTTTTTTTTTTACAGACTATGAGCCAGGCCTTCAGACTGACAGCAGAAAGTCTGGACTCTTTCGCAGCTTTCTTTCTTTGAGATCCGCCAGAAAGGAGGTTTGACTGACATGTGCAACTAATCACAGTTCCTTTTGATCCATAAGATGTTTGATCCAAATGTAAAGTCAATGTACTTATAATAACAGACCGGCTTGCATCTATAAATTATTTCTTCAAGAATGTTTAGCAAGTTTACTGCAACTATTGAGCTGTGAACTTCACATATTTTGAAAATCCAGCATTAAATGCTCATTGTCACAGTTGTAACACAACAGCGTTCTTCTATGAGGGAGAGGGCATTTGTTTCCAGGTGGACAGTTAAAGAACACATCACATGTCTCATGGACATCCTGTAGAATTCAACCAATCAGATGATGACTTTGAAACGCCTAAAGTGATTTTTTAGATATAAGTGTGCCAAATGTATCAGACGTGCAGCCGGACCGCTGGCTGCACGTCTGATACATTTGGCACACTTATATCTAAAAAATCACTTTACTGTGTTACAACTGTGACAATGAGCATTTATGCTGGATTTTCAAAATATGTGAAGTTAGCGTGACGTCTGAGGCTGAGATTAGATTCTTCTTAATCACGGCTTGGTTTGTTTTGGAACTATTAGCAAAGACAAAAATTATATGATTTGTTATTAACGTCTTGTTTGTAGAACTGTTATAAAAACAATATCAGTCATAATTACACTATGACTCTAAATCTGCACAACAGCAATCTTGCTTGTGATAATGTTGGTGTTACTGTACAAAAATATGGTTGAACACAATTTCAGAAACATGTTTTAATAGGTCACATTTGTCTGGTTCTCACAGGAAACCTTTTCGATTATTATCTTCTCGATGCTGATTTTAATACCTTATTACTTAAAAGGCAACAAGGCCACAATAATATTTACATTTATGTTCCTGGGTACACCCAAAGGAAAAAATGTTGTGGCTACATAAAGTTAATTTAAACACCCTAGGGAGAAATGAGCTCAGACTTGGCGGTAAACTGACATTGTACCCAAACTGACAAAGTGGGTGGCATGTCAGTGGTGTGTAAGTGACAGGCCATTGTTACTTGGCTTTCTTTTAGACATTCAGTGAAGTTTGCGTTTAGCATTACACTTCCTGACCCACTTTCTGCTCCAGCCAATAAAGCAATCCAGTCATCAACAACAGCGACAGAGTTAGTTTCAATCTATCCACACGGCCAAGATTCTTTGAGTCAGAGCTAAAATGTTTCTCTGCTCTTGAAGAACAACATTTTCAAAGGACAAACAGCTCAGATCATTAAAACAGGTTATTATTTGCCATCAAATAGAGTTAGCCTATCAAAGTAAATCATAATATTTAATCAAAAGTTAGCATGCAACCCGGGTAAGATATTTAATAAGAAGAAAAGACATGAAATAACATCATTTGGAATCTTTGTACATCAGCATGACAGGCAAAGGTCCTTCCTTTTTCTTATTTTTTATTACTTTACTCTTATACGCATAACTAAAATCCAACGGAACTAATTGCCTTCAGAAGACAGCAAATTAGTAAATAGAGTCCACCTGTGTGTAATTTAATCTCAGTATAAATACAGCTGTTTTGTGAAGCCCTCAGAGGTTTGTTAGAGAACATTAGTGAACAAACAGGATCATTTCAGACCAAAGAATACACCATAGGTCAGGGATAAAGTTGTGGAGAAGTTTAAAGCAGGGTTAGGTTATAAATCAATATCCCAAGCCGTTCAAGGGATCTCACAGAGCAACGTACAATACAACATCCGAAAATGGAAAGGGTATGCAAACCGACCAAGACATGGCCGTCCATCTAAATAGACAGGCCGGACAAGGAGAAGCAGTGAAGAAGCCCATGGTAACTCTGGAAGAGCTGCAGAGATCCACAGCCCAAGTGGGAACATCTGCTCACAGTACAACTATTAATCATGCACTCCACATATCTGGCCTTTATGGTAAAGTGGCATAAAGAAAGCCATTGTTGAAAGAAAGCCATAAGAAGTCCTGTTTGCAGTCTGTGACAAGCCATGTGGGGGGCACAGCAAACACGTGGAAGAAGGTGCTCTGGTCAGATGAGACCAAAATTTAACTTTCTGGCCTTAATGTAAAACGTTATGTGTAGTTGAAACCTAACACTACACATCACCATACACCATCCATGAAACATGGTGGTGGCAGCATCATGTTGTGGGGATGCTTTTCTTGAGCAGGGACAGGGAAGTTGTGAGCTGATGAGAAGATAGATGGAGCCAAATACAGGGCAATCTTAAATAAAAACCTGTTATTCTGCAAAGACTTTGGACTGGGTTGGGGGTTCACCTTCCAGCAGGACAATGACCCTGAACAAACAGCCAGAGCTTCAGTAGAATTGTTTAGATCAAAGCGTATGCATAAGTTAGAATGGTCCAGTCAAAGCCCAGACCTAAATCCAATTGAGAATCGGTGGCAAGACTTGAAAATTGCTGTTCACAGACACTATCCGTCCAATCTGACTGAGCTTGAGCTATTTTGCAAAGAACAAAGGGCAAAAATTAGCCTAGAAATCTAGACGCACCCTAGCGGCAGCAAATCTAATCTGCCCGAGAGTGTCGTCTAGGAACTCTCAATACCCTTCTGAGCTGTAATCCCCTAACTCTTGCCGGGCCAATCACATCGTGTATAGAGTCGGTGGGCGGGGCCATAATGACAATGCCCGAGTTGCGTTTGCGTGCTTCTAGTAAACACAGAAGCTGGCGAACGGCGGCGGTCTTTCGAATCAGCTTTGACCGCGACTCTGGAAGACTTGGAGTTAAGCTTTTCTCTGAGAAAAGAACGGCACTGAAGTCATTCTTAAAAAGGGAAGATGTGTTCGGAGTTTTGCCGACCGGATACGGCGAATGTTTAATCTATCAACTAGCTCTGCTTCACCTTCGTTGCTCTGGTTGGTTGTAGCGCTATCCAATCGCGTGCAGAGGGAGTTTGAAAGACAACCGTTTATCCGCCCCTCGGATTGAGCTGTCAATGGTGAGTTTCCAGACCAAACATCTTGATGTGGGTCTGGCTTGTCAGGCTAGGCAAAAATGTCACTAGATGTGCAAAGCGGATAGAGATATACCCCAAAAGACTTGCAGCTGTAATTCCAGCGAAAGGTGGTTCCACAAGTATTGATTTAGGGGGGCTGAATACAAATGCACACCACACTTTTCAGACATTTATTTTTAAAAGATTTTGGACACCATTTATCATTTTCCTTCCACTTCAAAGTGCCACGTTGTGTTGGTCTATCACATACAATCCCAATAAAATAAATATTTCTATGTGGTTGTAACAGGTCAAACTGTGGAAAAGATCAGGTTAGTATAAATATATGACAGGTGAAGTGAATAAGTGACTATCTCTTGGGTAGTATATATTTGACAGCACACACACACACACACTTATATATTCGATTTTACAGTGTATGACTTAACCAAAGTTCAATGAAAGCAACCAGAGTTAGAAAGACTGAACATTTATTAACTCTTTCGATCATAATTTTGAATCCTGTACAGACTGCCCAAACACATTTTGACATGCCTTAAAATAAAATTGTTTTAAAAAATTACAACAAATGTGTGTGGATAGCAGAACGGATATTGTGAAAATAACCTACCTAGGTGAAAAGATGCACTTGTAAAATCTAAAAGCAATGCAAAGAGCAATGCTAGTATTTAGCCTGTGACATTTAAAATCTTTCCCATGAGCTGGCATAACTTAAATATTTCATCTCAGAATACAACAGAAATATAAGCACAGAACTGTAATTGTACCTTCATAGTATTGCCCCATCCGACCCTTCTTCATCCTTTGGTTACATGCCTTTATTAGAAGATATTTTTGGTTAATATTCATCTGATGCTTTGAACAAGTTTCAGATGATATAATCTTTATTCATGTTGAGTTTATGCACAACATAATATTGTAATAATGACATATTAAAAAAATCACAATATTTGAATCAAAGGAAGTACACAATCCCAAATAAAGTATAAAATATAACCCTTCTATACCCAATTAAAAACAAAACATAAGACAGAAGACAAGAAAATGGTCCCATGGAAACAATCAAAGCGACGGTGGCGTTGTATGGGGCAGGCGCTACGTAACACAGCATACTTCATGTTCTGGGGTTTTCCTCGCGTGAGTCCTTTGGCAGTACTACTGTAAACCGGAGACACACACACAGTCTCCTTTGTAACAAGGCCTCTGACATTCTCAAAATAACGGAATAAAAAAATGGAAGCCAAAAAAGTCATGCGTATATTTCAAGTACACGACTTAAGTATTAATTTCAGTAACTGATTATAAATATTACACTCATACAGTAACTACAAATACAGTATGTGGAGTCACCAACTGCAGTGATTCACTGTCAGTATCTGGCTCGGAAACATCCTGGTGACCTGACTTTTGTTTTGCGGGAACCAATAGGTAGTACTTCAAGTACTACAATATTCAAAGATGTCGTTCTCTTCATCAAGCCATGTAAACATTTCATTTCTAAATGGCTGACTGGGCTTTTAAAAGGCCGGTAGATGTCCTTGTGTGAAACATGACCAAAAAGCACACAGAAACTTC
This sequence comes from Pseudorasbora parva, assembly GCF_024679245.1. Lineage (NCBI taxonomy): Eukaryota > Metazoa > Chordata > Actinopteri > Cypriniformes > Gobionidae > Pseudorasbora > Pseudorasbora parva. The sequence goes on from NC_090184.1 coordinate 6,776,937, forward strand.
ATTAAAACGTCACCACATACTGTAAATCAAAAATCATACATTCACTTCATATTTGACTCTTCATGCACATGCATCTATAAGAGTCGTAGTCATTTCTCCTTCCTTTCCAACAGGGATTTCATTTCTTTGCAATAAAAATGTATTTTAGGCGGGTAACAGTAAGACTACATTTTTTATCATTATATAATGCAGGTATCACAAACATTTTTACAGCATTTATTAATCTTGGTTTCTATTAATTGATAAATATACTGCTCATTGTACATTTAATAATGTTAATTTAAACATCTTGAAACTGTATTAGTATATGTAGAATAGGACACAAACCAAGATTAATGAAGGCTAATAAAAGTACTGAACCTTTATTGTAAAGTATTAGCCTACTACTTTACAAACCATGAAAGTTATGTTGTAATGTCTCAAAGGAATGGATTGAGAAGACCCCAGTCCAAACTCTAGTGGATATCAGCATTGGTTTCATTTCCGATTCAGATAAAAGCGCAAGTGTATCAATGCTCCTAAAGGCCGCTGTGTGCTCTGAATAAAGAAGGTTGACTATGGCCATCCCTGTGGTTATGAAATTCCAGATGCTCAGGTCATCCCGGGAAAAATATGCTCATCAGTAACAAGTGCATCCCCTTAAATAGCAGCAAACTGGATCAACTAAAGAGTGTGCAAATTACCATTAAGCACTGACTGTTTTTTTTTAGTGCCACATTTCACAAGAATCATGGGTTTTTTTCTTAGAGAAAGCAGGTAATGGAGAGTTTTGAGCCTCTTGTGTTACTAAATGCAAACACCCTCGATGCTACACAAATGCATGTATATGTGAAGCATATAGAAGCCTTTCTGGGCCAAACAAATATTATGAATAGAGAAAGCAAGCAATAAACAGCTGTAAGACAAACGTGTTATCAGGCCACACAGTGTGTGACATCTAGTGTCGCCACCCCACCCCATACCACGCCACCACAAAAAGACTAAATTAATCACATTCCAGTCAACAGCAATGATATGAGGCCAGAATCATGCTCAGATGAAATACAGTTATAGGAGGTACACTTCAGGTTCTTTAGGATCGTGTTACATGAAAGCTGGCACGTATAAAACTCATTGTCTTCATGTTTTGATAGTTACTTGTGTGTGTGTGTGCGCGCGTGTGTGTGTGTGTGTGTTTGGGGCATCGATCAGGAAGCATTTACTCAACAGTCACAGACTTGGCCAGGTTTCTTGGGCAATCAACCTGTGAGGGACAAAAAGAAAAAATAGTTTGTAATTGTAATTTCTTCATTTCTTTTAAGATTGTTCAGCATCATTACTCCAGTCTTCAGTGTCACATGATCCTTCAGAAATCATTCTAATATATTGATCTGCAGCTTAAGAAAAAATGTTGAAATCAATGTTGAAAACTAAATATTTTCTTTTTTTGAAATAGTGACATTTTTCAGGATTCTTTGATAAAACATTCAAAAAAATTATTTAAAATAAAATAATAATAAAAAAATAAAAAACAAAGTCTTACTGACCCCAAACTCTTGAACTTTGTTCGTATTTTTATACCAAGTGCCAGAAATATGCATTTATATTTTTATTTCTTCATAGGTTTTTTTTTAAGTTTTAGAAAACTGTGGTCAGTGTTACCAAATAACAGAGAATGACCAGACTGATTCAACTGATAGAAAGGCAACAGTAACTCAGATAACCAACTGAGGTCTGCAGAAACGCGTCGCTGAACGCAGAAGAGCTACAGCAGCAGAAGACACACCGGTGCCATTCCTATCAGCTGGCATCAGTAAACTAAGGCTACAATTCAAACTGGACAATAGAACATTTGATAAATGTTGCCTGGTCTTTATGTCTGCAGTGACATTCAGATGGTCAGGTCAGAATTTGGGGTATTTGGCATGGATCCATCCTGCCTTGCATCAGCGTTTCAGGCTGGTGTAATGTGCAAGTGATTTTCTCAGCACACTTTGGGCATCTTAGTGAGCATCATTTAAATGCCTCAATCTTTGGTGACCATGTCCACCCCTTTATGAACACAGTGTGCCAATCTTCTGATGGCTACTTCCAGCAGGATGTCATCAAGCTCAGATCATCTCACACTGGTTTCCTGAACATGTCAATGAGTTCACCAAACTCTAAGGGCCAGATCTCAATCCAAAAGAGCAGCTTTGGGATGTTGAGGAATGAATGGGCCGACAAATATATCGCTATCGTGACAATCTAGACCAAAAACTCTGAGCACCTTAAATCTATGCCATGAAGAATTCAGGCAGTCCTGAAGGCAAAAAGGGGTCCAACCTGGTACTAGTAAGGTATGCCTGATAAAGTGGCTGGTGAGTGTATATCAGCGAGATGATATATCAGAGAGACTCACGTCGTATCCGCGGAGCACAGCGAGGTGGAAGGAGAGCAGCTGTAGAGGGATGACGCAGAGGATTCCCTGCAGGCAGTCCAAACAGTGAGGCACTTTGATGGTGCGACTGGAGCTGTTGATGGTCTCATTGTCCTCCTTATCACAGATTACGATTGGACGGCCCTACAACAGCAACACAACCATTATCCTCTTAAAGAGCAAAAACTCCAGAAATAACTAGGGTTTTACAAAAATAGCAAGTTTTTTTTAACAATATTCAATCTATCCCTCCTTAAGTGATGGGCATACTTGAGCATGCAATACATTTGTGATCCTGGACCACAAAACCAGTCACAAGTCTCACAGGTATATTTGTGGCAATAGCCAACAGTACATTTGTATGGGTCAAAATTTTACTTTTATGCCAAAAATCATTAGGATATTAAGTGAAGATCATGTTCCATGAAGAGATTTTGTAAATTTCCTACCATAAATATATATAAAAAAAATGTATTAGGAGTAATATGCGGTGCTACGGAGTTCATTTGGACAACTTTAAAGGCGATTTTCTAAATATTTAGATTTTTTTGCACCCTCAGATTCCAGATTTTCAAATTTGTATCTCGACCAAATATTATCCTATCCTAACAAATACATAATATGAAAGATGAATAAATAAGCTTTCCACTGATGTTTAAATCTCATTAAATAAAAAGTACCCTTGTGACTGTAACTGGTTTTGTGGTCCAGGGTCACACATTGTTATCGTGAAATAAAATCCCTCATATCCTGATATAAGGTTTTGGTCATATCACCCACTCCTAAGATCTAGTGATGATAAATGTGGACATCTGAATGGATCTTACCTGTCTTGCCACCACCTGCTGCAGTGCGTTTTGGCACTTGGTGTACGTGTGGTCTCTCATGATGATCATTATGACAGGCATGAGTTTGTCCACTAGAGCCAGCGGCCCATGCTTCAGCTCTCCAGCCAAAATCCCCTCTGAATGCATGTACGTGATCTCCTTGATTTTCTAAATGACACAAACAAGAGAATGTTACCTGAGAAGACAGACTAGACAGGAACTATTAAACACAGCTTAAACAAAGACAAGTCAAAACCCACAAAACAACTGTTGCATAATCATAATTAGGGAAGAAATAGCTGCATCACATCTTAGGTTCAAATGCACATTTTTGCGGTCAGAGTTGGCTAATGCCTCGATGACAGTTGCCCCATCCTCACTTCCAGTATAAGTGGATTTTTCTTAACCAACAGTCAAATTGCTTCCTCTGTTTATTTGTGGTTAAACTAAATGAGGCCAAGCTTCTGGAAAATTCTGAAGTCCATCAGTTAGGACTCTTAATTTCTTCCTTATTCTTCCTTTCCTGGTAAGACTTAAATATACAGGTAATCATTCATGAACGTATCAATCAGTGCAAATTACTCTCCAAACAAAACTAGAACTATTCACCCTCATGTCGTTCCAAACCAACTTATTACTTGTTCTGCAGAACATAAAAGATATTTAGAAGTTTAATGACCATTAACGTGTATGGAGGGGAAAAATACATCTCAAAATATCTTATTTTATGTTCAGCAGAAGAAAGAGTCATACAGGTTAAGAATGACATGATGTAAATGATGACTGAATTTTTATTTTTAGACAATCTATCTCTGAAGTCCCTTTAAAGTTCTGGTTAGGGTTAGCGTTATGGTTCTGTTCAAACCGAGTTTGTTCACTCTGCAGCCATAGTTGCAATGCCTCTGGGAAGAAATCATACTCTGCATTTTTAAATGAACATTCCCCCATTTTTACACTGACACAGCTTGTTCAGCATGTGAACTGAACTAGCACAAATTAATTTTGAGAGCTATGGTGGACAGGAATAATGAATAATGAATAATGACTTAAATTTGGGTCTGTTCTTCCCACAAAGCTATAATATGGTTTCAGGAGACTTGAAACAGTAGCGTGAAGTGAGTGATAGATGAGTGATAGATGAGTGAAAAGGGGAGGTAGAGGACATGTGGTCTAACCAAAGCTCCCTCCAGGCAGGTGGCGTAGTGGTAGCCTCGGCCCATGATGAGGACACTCTTCTGTTGATACAGCTCAGTTGCCAACTTCTGAATCTCATCGTCCAGACTTAACACCTCCTTGATCAGATCTAGAGAAAGAGAAAATGTAGCTTGAGAACTGGGCTTGAATTCACGCTTTTGCACATTCACACATGAAATATTTAGTATGGCAGATATTGGGGTATCAATTACAGAAAGTCATCAGATAATTAGTCATGTTTCCTCTGTTGCATTAACCTGTCAACTGTCACTGGCCCACCAGTGGGCCCATTTGCCACTGCATGTTTAAAACAATTATATCCTATATTTATCCTGATCTAATGTTGACAAACTATATATCATTCGAAAGCTTAAGAACTCAAGATTCAACCTGTGAAAAACATTTTGATATCGGACCTTAGGTTACCATAGAAACGGTGCCCCAAATTATTCCAGCGGGCTCCTCCCCAAGTGGCGTTGTCATGTTTCATATTTATTTAACTACTTTATAATAAAAACCTTTTCTAATCTTGACAAAACATATCAGTCTCACGGTTCTATATCTGCAAACTGTTTTGTGATATTTGAACAAAATATATACATTTGACACAGGAAATTGCATTTAAAAAAGCAATGGAATTTCAATGACACCTGGTGGCTATTTGTGGTACAGCGCCTAAACAAAATCTCATGGGAACTTCAATTTTTGTGATATCAACTTCAAATTTGGAAGACAAATTTATTAGACATATGGCTTTGATTTGATAGTAATTTTAGAGTTTTGTAACATATTTTATATTAAATATTATAGTATATAATTGATTAATTGATATATAATTGACAGTATATTTGATTTACAGTAAATTTAAACGTCCATAACTTTTTTTATACTTCATGAAGTGATTTCACTTGAGCAATACTCTGCTGACTGTCTTCTTTAAAATGAGACCAAACTTACGCATATATACCAAAGCATTCTTGAATGGCAACCATTTAAGTTTGGATAGTGAATTTTCATGTATATTTTCAAAATGGGGTGTGACAGTTAACAGGTTAATGAAGCCTCAAAAGCTACAGATTTCTTGAATCAGAGCTAAATGAATGTGCAGCATTTCAGCTGTCCATCCAAATTATTATTATTTTTTTTTGTTGTTGTATGGAACAGAAGCTGTCAGAAATCTTCTGTAAAATAATGTAATGATTAATACGCAATTTCCATAAACAGTACAGCTGTTACATGCTCATAGCAGTACATATGAAGGTTCACAGACTAATATATTTTGATATGAAAGGTGCATTTCTCTACCAGCGCATCCACTATACAGCGGAGATGGCGAGTCAGTCAGCATTACCAGTTACCCCCCCAAGTATATATTTAACCAATAAAACATGAAATTTAGTAAAGTATTGACTTAAATTAACAACTACTAGTCGACTAGAAAAATCTTTAGTCAGGGGCATTCATAGAAAATTGCCTTGGCAACAAAAATACAAACTTTTCACAAACTATATAAATGAGTATTTATATAAACAAAATGGGACTCTTGGCTGCACCCGTTATCTCCATCAGAAACAGTTCCACCGGGACATTGTGTAGCAACTACTTTGGCAACTTAAATTTCAATGCTTCATCCAATGTGTACCGCTGTTTCACACCAGGGTTTGCATGCAAATCTGTTATTTAGCGTTTTTTATGCATGCAATTACTTTCACTTTGTGTTTGCTCAAATTTCCAAAGAAACATGCTAATTGGTGGTCCAAAAGAACAAAACCTACAGTATGTCTATTGGTGGATTAGATGACAGTTTCTACCAATCTTGGCACGGGGGTGGGACTAAACATCAACAATCGTTCCTGTTGGCTCAGAGGAACAAATCGCATTGTTTTGCTGATCAAAACTTGACGACATTATCACGCTGACTATGGAGCTTCTGAATGTCCAACTGAGACAAAAGTGATTCCTGAAAAGCCGCAAATCTCATCTGTACAAGAATTTAGGTACAATAGTTATTTACACATGGGTTTAAGGGTTCTTTAAGGGTTAACTAACTTGCAAGATTTCCAAACTGCTGTTAATACTTATATAATACTTGCTGCAAGCACCAATTGTGGCAAGACTGAGAATGTATGTCCAAATTTCAGAATGCAACTATGTTCATGTACTTGCAAACATATGTTTTGGGTCAAAGACTGTAAATACAGTGACCAAAACATACAGGCATTAATGACAGAATCAGCAGTTTTTAGCATGGATAGAAAGCTGGAGTGCAGGGGGAACTTTAGTAACTGGCTGCCAACACATTCCCGACCTCATTGGCTTGGAAGCAGAACGAAAAATTCACAGAGGGAGAGCGAAAGAACTGGAGAAAGGAGAGAAAGGGGGGCCGGGGTGCCCCAGCAGACACTTGTGGTCCAATAAAGGCTTCCAATAGTGACTGAGAAAGCTGGCCGAGGCCATCTGCTCCTCCCTGCACACCAATCCGTGAACACACACACACACACTTACATGCACACAGAGCTCTATGACATCATCTCACCAATATAAATGCACACAAAGAGCATGTGTACAAAAAAGAGGTTTACAATTCATATTAGGGATGCAACGGTTATCGGTTTGACGATAAACCAAGATAAAATGTACTGGCGGTTAGTATTATCAATTAAAATTGCATTATCATTAAAACCATGTTTGATTATCATGATTTTGTAAACTAAATCCTGTCCAGTCAGCATCAGTCTGACGCAGATGCAGCACACAATGTTTTTTGAATGAGAAAGAAGCAGAAGACAGTGACAACGCTTGGGAAATCTTTCAGCCTTCTAAAAGGACCAAATCGGAGGTGTGGTCATATTTTGGTTTTTTAAAAAGTCTTGAGGGAAACTTAATCGAGGATGGTCACCCTGTCTGCAGAACATGCAAAAAAAAGTCTGCAATAAGGGGAAACACTTCAAATCTGCAGAGTCGTCTTCACACTAGAGTTTACGGTACGTCAGATACAGGTACGGCGAGCCAAACTGTTTCTCTGAGTGTTCAGCAAATGAAAATATATCTAAGCAAAACTTATTCTTAGCCTATAACACAGAATGGTGAGTAAAATCTAAGCATTTATTAGCCAATGGCTAATGATAGATAGTTTAGTCGCCCAGAGTGTAGATGTACTCGCATTGTAGGGTTGAATTGACGTGAAGCTTCCGCAAAGAAAAGTTTGCAGCAAGTGGCTTTGAGCAAAAGATGGACAAACAAGATCAGACATTAAAAGTGACATTTATGGCATAAAAATGTATATCTATTGAATAAAGTTTTAAAATTTATTTTGTACAGCTTACAAAACAATCATCCAGAGAAGATGATCACAACAATATTATAATAGTATTAATAGTAAAGTCCTCTGAATTCATTTTCAATACAATCAAAAATGGAGACACAAGTTGCATTAGAATGAAACAAGAGAGAGCGTCCGTTCTGATACATGGATGTGTGCTGTGTTATAATGCGCTGATATTTACAATAGTCATTTTAAGGAAGAAAATCCCACAGAATAGAATCTTGCCTTTAAAAAAAAGTGCATCTGCTGGTTGTATTTGTTGTTTGTTAATTTTCAAATATAAAACTTGTTGAAATGTTTTCAGTGTGTGCATCAGTTTTTGAACACATCTCATTTGAACAAAACTGTGATAATACTGGTAATCGTGATCATTTTGGTTACTGTAATAATGATATGAAATTCATACCGTCCCATCCTGAATTTATATATTGTGAAGTTATGACTGGGATCACATTAGAAGCAATTCATGCAGAATACCAGACAATTCTAACGCTGTTATTACCTGGAAGCACTTTGAGGCCTTGTATGATTTCTCGCCTTCGCGGCTGCACAGAGATTCTGTCATCACACATCAACAGGGCGAACATGATGAGAGCCACAAACTGACTTGTGTACGCCTGCAATAGACAAAACAAACAGCACAAAACTGAGTTCATATGAGCTCAAATCCAATTTGTTTGTATTGTTACAGATGAGGGGGTCAATCCTATACCCACAGTGGCTTGTAGTGCCTGATACAGATCACACATTATTTATTTTATTTATTGTATAATCCAAATTACTCATCACCCAACAAAACAAACTTTGGATTAGAGTCTCTGTGGAACTAACTCAAACTGCAACAACAGATGCAACAGCCAGATGCAGAACCAGGCACTAATTACAGTAGTATAGCAGCAATTACACATCAGCAAGATTAGACTGTTGTATGACCCAAACGGTCATAAAATATAATTTTTAATTCAATTCAATTCACATTTATTTGTATAGCACTTTTCACAATGCATATAGTTTCAAAGCACCTTTACAGAAAATGTCTGCGTCTACAATACAATTTAGAGTGATCTGTTATCAGTGGTGACTGTGTTTGATGCAAGTTATGATTTCGGAAATGTACATATACAAAAGTCTAATGCTAAACATGGATAAAATGCAGGACTCCCACAAATAGTTTTATTCTTCCGTAGCCTGACAAGCCAGACCCACATCGAGATGTTTGGTCTAGAAACTCACCATTGACAGCTCAATCCGAGGGGCGGGATAAACGGTTGTCTTTCAAACTCCCTCTGCACGCGATAGGATAGCGGTACAACCAACCAGAGCAACGAAGGTGAAGCAGAGCTTGTTGACAGATTAAACATTCGCCGTATCCGGTTGGCAAAACTCCGAACACATCTTCCCTTTTTAAGAATGACTTCAGTGCCGTTCTTTGTTCTTTTCTCAGAGAAAAGCTTAACTCCAAGTCTTCCAGAATCGCGGTCAAAGCTGATTCGAAAGACCGCCGTTCGCCAGCTTCTGTGTTTACTAGAAGCACGCAAATGCAACTCGGTCGTCGTCATTATGGCCCCGCCCACCGACTCTATACACAATGTGATTGTCCCGGCAAGAGTTAGGGGATTACAGCTCAGAAGGGTATTGAGAGTTGCTAGACGACACTCGCGGGCAGATTAGATTAAATTTGCTGCCACTAGGGTGCGTCTAGATTTCTAGGCTAATTCTTCCGCAAACTGAACACAAATACCTTTCCACCCACACCCGTACTCTGTCATCAAATCTAGTCCTGCGCCACACTTAAGATTAAGAAAGACTCTTAAGATTCACATTATACACCTGGTCAAATGATAAAGCGACAAAAGACACTATCTCGTATTTCAGCATAAGAGGTGTTATGAAAAATATAATATATCAAAATGAGACTAAGGAAAAGAGAACTGAATGGTGAACACCATCCTATAAGCTTCTTATTTTTCTCTCTGTCCCCATCTCTCACATGTGCCTTTGATCCGCAAAGCCTCTGTGGTTTTAAATCACTTTAACGGCATTCCTCAATGCATACGTTGTCCCATTACATGTCTAACTGTAATCCAGCGCTATGCCATCATCCTTCAGTGCATATTAAAGCCACTCTCAGTCAAATGTGAAGCACATTTATGAAGCATCCAGGATGTTTGACAATATCCTCTGGCTCATTTAAGGTTCTGTGAGTTCACGCAAGATACTTGCAGTGACGGTAGAGACGCCATGGACAATACACCCACCCTGACAAATCACTAACACATGAGAGCTGTTCACTGGACATTACTGTGTCGCTTATTATTTGCAGATGCTTCTCATCTGTGCAGGTTCACTACCTGCAGGGACAGGGCTCCAGTGCCAATCCGAGGTTAAGTAGCTTGGTCAAAGGTATGATGGTAATTAGGTTTGACAGAATATGATGTAAGCCGATATATCTCAGTAAACCAGAAACCTACCAGAGCCCCAATGCATATTAATCAAACCCTCAGCATGTTTTGTTGAAATGAAACAGAGCCAAACCTGACGATACATTAAACAAAGAGACAAACTCAACTTGAATCAAGTCACTGTGCTTGAGCCCACTGGAATACTTTGCAGTAGACAGTGGTCTACTACCCTCCAGTCTATACAACATTGAGTCACCAATGCATAGTCTGGCTCGTCAATCCATAGTCTGGCTGGGATCAAATCATGGTGTAAAAGATTGTTTTTTCTTCAGTTGTCTCCAATAGCAACAAACTTTTAGCTATTATAATAAGGTGTAATACTTGAACACTAAACTTCCAGTGTGAAAGTGTATACGGTACACATTGTTTATTCAGGTCAGTGGAAACTGAAAGCCAAGAGGTATAACAGGAGATGGAGATAGAGGAGAAGGAGACCAAATGGTCACATTTTCATTTTCCCTTTTCCTTACGGTGCGACTAAATTTTGTTAGATGTCTCACTGGTGCCACTGAATGAAGGAGTCATGTCCCATTCATGAAGAATTGTTTCATAATTGGATGAATCACCGTTTTTGAATGAATCTCTTAAATTAATGATTCAATAACAAACACTTTTTTAAAACAGTCTCATCACCACCAACTGAGGGACAAGCAGAGCTTCAATAGGCTTCAGAAGCATCAATGGGTAGAATGACACAATGAAATCTTTTGATTCCTTTCAAGATTTCATACTTAACGTTCCTCCCAAGAACGCTCCCCAAGAGTTATTCTTTCTCCAGAATGTCACAGTTTTCAAAGCTTGCCACAGTAGGATTATTTTGGAAGAAAAGTGGCCTAATGAGAGATTAAGGACTGCAGTCACAGCAAAGTCAGGCAAACCAAGTAATATGTCACTTCTACATCAAATACAGTGGCTCACAGGATGGGCTGCAAGCTATTCTGCAAATCGCAAAAGGCGTTAAACTTACAAATAGATGTTTTGAAAATGATCAAGAGTCAGGAAAAAAGAACTGCCCTCTATTATCTCAGTCAGTAGAGAGTTGTCTTTCCCCCCAAACTTACACCTTCCAATTTTGCAGTTGCAATCCAAATTATTACAGCTGAAATCTGGAAACCCAGCAGCGCAACAGTACAAGTAGTTGTGGGTGTGGGTTTAGAGGCTCCCCTGAGGGACTGCTCTGGTGCTGTGTAGACATGGGTGGATAGAGAGCAACTGCCTGCATATCTGGAGCAATCCAACAATTCTCAAAGGTCCTGACATTTTAAAATGTGGTTTTAGGGGTAATTTAGACAAGCAAGTAGGCCAGATAACGTTCATCTTGCGAGAGCATGCTTGTGCATGTTTGGTGGGTGTTATTATGTAAAAACACCTACCAAAGTCCTGTGCTGACAGTTAATGCCCCTGATCTGGAAAAACATGAATCAGGAACCAGAAGGTAGGAGGACAAAAGAACAACGGATGGATGGATTTCTACTTTCATTGTTCGATGCGAAAGTCAGAGTGTCATTCTCTTTGTAATGAGAGTTCCAGTTGGGAAACAGCTTCTACAATGATCATGGCGGTTCTTAATCCCTCCAAAGGGAATTCATTTGAGACTCTTGAGGAATTATTACGATGACAATGCACCACAGGAAAGAGACCACCATTTTACAGTGCAACAAAAGCCGCTTTTCCACAGTCAGACCAAACCCTTCTCATTGCTTAACCATTCAATTATGTGCCGGCCCAGACGGTATGGATATGGTTTCATTTTCCACTGTGGGGCTGATAACAGAGGTCATTGGAATGCAATACAAATGCATCAGTTGCTGTCTCAGTACAGCAATAATTTACAGATGATATGAGTTGTAAATAGCCACCACGATATGGAGGGTGATCAGATATTTCTTTTAATTTTATTATTAACTTGCCTTAACTTTGCTCAAATAGCGGGCTTGACCAGCTACAGAAAAACTGCCAGCCAGGCAACAGACAAGTGAGCAATCCTGAGTGGAGACGTCATTATACGCATTCCACCAGCAGAATTCCAGGCCAGGAAAGGTTTGTAATCATTCTGTGCCGAGCAAAGCTTAAATTGAATTTAATACACAGAACCGTTCCTTACTGTTCTTAGAGCCATTCGCTCTATGGTGGAAAAGTGGATGTGTCAAATTCATATTCATTGAATTTGAAAAATAGGCAAATACAGTAACACATTATAATAGAGGCCAGTGCAATTGATTAACAGTAATTTTACATCGAACATAATTTTATATCATACACTGGCATCATAAACCTTTTTTTTTTTTACCAGAACAAACACTCCCAGGAAGAACTTGAGGTGCCTTGCTCAAGGACACAGAGGTGACTGGTTTATGGATCACTTCTTGGTAGTAGCAAAAACTAATTTCCAGGTATTTACTTTAAAATCCCAACATGACTGTATGGTTATTGTTAACATAACCACAAGTCTTGGATCTGCAAAAGTTGCCTTCAATGGCAGAATGGACCTAAATGAGATTTTGCAGTTGACAGTGCAGACGAACAAAAACTAAGACCATTTTCTTTAGAGAGTAATATGTAAAAAAGTAAAAAAGGTCAATTTTGATTACATCCTAACTTTAATATGACCTAATGAATAATCTGTTATAAATCTGCATATATTCACTGCTATGTGACTATAAATCTATTTTTTATGGTGGGAAGGGTTGGCAAGGGGTTATTTTACAACTATGTAACACACCTGGTCATTAACAATCAAATTATTTTTGAAAACAGAACCAAATAAACCACCGATGTGGGTTTATTCACAACTGTAGAGTCCTGTGTTTCATTTGAAACCTGGAACTCATCCGGGGGAATCTGCAACATATCGTTTAAACTCGTTGAAAATGGCGTGCCCAGAAAGTGGACCTAAATACCAGTGCAGGATTTTGGCAGATGTCCTGGCTCCTTACCCTCATTATTTCACTCCGATACTTATATGAGCGATTATATCACCTAATTCAGCCTAAAGCCATCCCCGTTTCTATCCTAATGAAGCTCTGTCATAAATTAGTTGGAGCTCTCTTGTCTTTCTTGCATGACACATGTTAACAGTGAGAAATGACAATCATCTTTCTTTTAAGAAGGGTGAAAGAAAGTAGGGATAGAGAAAGGCTGGAGCACCACGAGTATGAAAAGTGCAGTCTTCTATGTAGTCATATTTCTTCTCTCTGTATTATACTCTCTTATCCAGCCAAATCCAGCTGCTCCTCAGACTCATGATTCCAAAAGGTTTTTTCTTTTCACATATTTGTTGTGACTTCATTAGACTTGTATGCAGTGTCCAAAGCTATGAAACAGTGGTTAAAATGCTCCAGAACTATTGAGCTATAGTGCTCATGCAGGAGAGAAAGGTTTGAATCTAGAATATGGCTCATCATGCAACAATGGTTCAGAATAGCTCAGAAATGTTCATCTCAACTATCTCTGTTAAAGGTGCATTCAGTAAATCTTTAGTTAGTGTTAAATTATAATCACTGGCTTCTTGTAATGGCTGTATGCGAGTCGATTTCCGGCGGAAGAGTGACCTCTTATCCGTCACATGATATATTGACAAACGCTGAAGTGCAAAACAAAACACTAGAAGTAAATAACAAGTATTTCTAAAGAGAAATGTGAGGAGCTTGAGTTTGTTGAGCTTACGTTACTCATACATCCTGTCATGCGTCGAGTCAAAGCAAGAGTCACTCTTCCTGCCGGAACTAGATTTGTGTACGGCCGTTATCGGAAGGCAGTGATTATAGTTTATGAAGTTGGATGTGGATATTTTTCTTACAAAAACAAATCACTTCAAAAAGCCTTTATTAACTCTCTGTAGCCACATGGATTACTTTTATGATGGATGGATGCACTTTTTTGGGCTACAAAAAACAAGGGCCATTCACTCCCATTATAAAGCTTGGAAGAGCCAGGATATTTTTTTAATATAACTCTGAGTGTGTTTGGCTGAAAGAAGAAAGTCATTTACACCTAGGATGGCTTGAGGGTGAGGAAAATATGGGATAATGTCATTTTCGGGTGTACTTACTCTTTAAGAATCAATAGTGGTTTACAAAAATGAGGATCAATTAAAAATCGAGAAATTGATCGTTTCTTACCCAGCCATACTGCAGCATATAGAACATATTGGCTTCTTGAACAGATCCTTTGGCTATGGGATAGCTGCAGGTAATAGACCAATTTAACGCACATAATGAGGGTTGCCATGTGTTGTAGTGAACATTGGATTCTAGCAAATTGGTGGAAATGGGTTGGTACGAATTACAAGGGTGTTTGTAGGGAGATCCGACATCCCTAATTAAGGATTGAAATACGCAGGTGTGAACAGTTAACGGTTTTATTCCTACATATGGAACATTTCAACACCATTTTAAAACAGTATTTCAGTAACCAAAAAAGTTACGATTACAAGAAAGTGTGTATTTTCAGAAGCTTGTGAAAAGGACGGGAAATTAACCATAGCAAAGCAACTGATGAAATTTAGCTCTGTAGCTAATTCTGGGGTAATATTTTATGGTCCACCGTCCCTGTCAAATAAAGAATAAATAAATAAATAAATAGCAACTGTTTGCTACTTGAGCATCAGTATCAGATTGTACACAGACAAAAAAGAACTATCATTATTTATGACTTCTAAAATTACTAAGGAATTAAATTGGTTAAAATTGTAATAAAATTATTAGGATTTTATATATATTAGGGGTGTCCCTAAGGATGACTAAGGATTTTCACATTCAAATCAGAATTGTCGAATCTTTCTATGCTCGACTGATAGTCGAATCATCTATGTGTGTGTGTGTGTGTTGGGAGGGGCACGAAACTAGTCAGCAGGAGGGTAAACTATTTTTATTTTCCTTTACACACTGCACACAGCAACAACTTTTAAATAAAGCGACCAAAACTGCCTGCCCACTGACAGACGAACTGACTGGCCTTCTTATTGAGGTTTAAATAAAAGGTAATGTGGTGGATTTCCCATAACATTTTATAGCCGAGATCGAAATACAGAACATCACACAAATATCTAAAAGAAAATTTTGATAAATAAACCTAAAAAAAATACCTGGCTAGAGAGGAAAAACACACTTTGAGTGTGTTTACATGCACGTTCTTAAGCTGATTATAGGGGGTCGCACACCACATTACATACGCGCAAGCTCAATTTTGAATCGACTTCTGACCGAAGAGCTGCACGATGGGTGTCTCTTGTAGCACAGGGTGAAATCAGAACATTGACAATTTGAGGGAAATATAATATACATTTAATATAAAACCTTGAAATGGCGCTCTGTGGCGCCGCAGGATTTTAAACAACTTCCTGATTCGCCGCGGACAGGCACCGAATGCCGCCGCCGGTGTGTGTACACTCATTGAAAACAATGTGTTCGAGTTTTAAAGACGTGGCGTGGTGGTGAGCTTCGCGTCCCGAAGCTCAGCGCCCTTAAAGGGGTCGCACGCCCGTGAAGATTTGACTGTGAGATCGGTAGTTGAATCCGACTCCGCACATCGAATCTAAATATATTTAATATATACAGTCTTGTTCAAAATAATAGCAGTACAATGTGACTAACCAGAATAATCAAGGTTTTTAGTATATTTTTTATTGCTACGTGGCAAACAAGTTACCAGTAGGTTCAGTAGATTGTCAGAAAACAAACAAGACCCAGCATTCATGATATGCACGCTCTTAAGGCTGTGCAATTGGGCAATTAGTTGAAAGGGGTGTGTTCAAAAAAATAGCAGTGTCTACCTTTGACTGTACAAACTCAAAACTATTTTGTACAAACATTTTTTTTTTCTGGGATTTAGCAATCCTGTGAATCACTAAACTAATATTTAGTTGTATGACCACAGTTTTTTAAAACTGCTTGACATCTGTGTGGCATGGAGTCAACCAACTTGTGGCACCTCTCAGCTGTTATTCCACTCCATGATTCTTTAACAACATTCCACAATTCATTCACATTTCTTGGTTTTGCTTCAGAAACAGCATTTTTGATATCACCCCACAAGTTCTCAATTGGATTAAGGTCTGGAGATTGGGCTGGCCACTCCATAACATTAATTTTGTTGGTTTGGAACCAAGACTTTGCCCGTTTACACGTGTTTGTTTTGGGTCATTGTCCTTTTGAAACAACCGTTTCAAGGGCATGTCCTCTTCAGCATAGGGCAACATGACCTCTTCAAGTATTTTAACATATGCAAACTGATCCATGATCCCTGGTATGCGATAAATAGGCCCAACACCATAGTAGTAGAAACATGCCCATATCATGATGCTTGCACCTCCATGCTTCACTGTCTTCACTGTGTACTGTGGCTTGAATTCAGAGTTTGGGGGTCGTCTCACAAACTGCCTGTGGCCCTTGGACCCAAAAAGAACAATTTTACTCTCATCAGTCCACAAAATGTTCCTCCATTTCTCTTTAGGCCAGTTGATGTGTTCTTTGGCAAATTGTAACCTCTTCTGCACATGCCTTTTTTTTAACAGAGGGACTTTGCGGGGGATTTTTGAAAATAGATTAGCTTCACACAAACGTCTTCTAACTGTCACAGTACTTACAGGTAACTCCAGACTGTCTTTGATCATCCTGGAGGTGATCATTGGCTGAGCCTTTGCCATTCTGGTTATTCTTCTATCCATTTTGATGGTTGTCTTCCGTTTTCTCCAACGTCTCTCTGGTTTTGCTCTCCATTTTAAGGCATTGGAGATCAATTTAGCTGAACAGCCTATCATTTTTTGCACCTCTTTATAGGTTTTCCCCTCTCTAATCAACTTTTTAATCAAAGTACGCTGTTCTTCTGAACAATGTCTTGAACGACCTATTTTCCTCAGCTTTCAAATGCATGTTCAACAAGTGTTGGCTTCATCCTTAAATAGGGGCCACCTGATTCACACCTGTTTCTTCACAAAATTGATGACCTCAGTGATTGAATGCCACACTGCTATTTTTTGGAACACACCAAAATAATTTCTGAAGGATCATGTGACACTGAAGACTGGAGTAACCATCCTGAAAACTTAGCTTTGCATCACAGAAAAAAAATGATAATTTAAAGTACAATAAACTGAAAACCAATCATTTTAAATTGTAATAATATATCACAATATTAAAAAAAAAAATCTGTAATTTTGATCAAATAAATGCAGGCTTGATGAGCAGAAGAAACTTCTTTCAAAAACATTACAAATAGTAATGTGTCCAAACTTTGGCCTGTACTGACAAAATTACACAAAAAGTATTTGATAAATTAAGAAAAACAAACAAACAAGCAGAACCCACCTTGGTGCTAGCCACACCAATTTCTGGGCCAGCGTTGATGTGAACGCCACAGTCTGTCTCTCTGGAGATGGAGCTGCCCACAGTGTTGGTGATGCCGACCGTCAGAGCGCCTCTCTCCTTACAGTAGCGCAGAGCCAACAGGCTGTCTGCCGTCTCTCCTGAACACACACATCAGAGTTCAGATGCATGCCTTTTCTCAAAAACTCTCACTCTCACACACAAGCTAACCTGACTGACTGATGAAAAAGCACACATCATCTCGAAAGACAGGCGTGTTTCGATCCAGGAAATCACTGGCCAGCTCCACCATGACAGGAAGTTCAGTCAGTTCTTCCAGGACCTGACGAGTCTAAGCAGGAAACAGAACCAGCAAGAACCATCATTAATCAGACATGACAATAAAATAAAAATAAATGTGATATGACAAATAAAATGTCTATCAAATAATGTTTTTGACTTAATGACAGCCTTTTTCACAATAAGTTTCCATTATTTTTGGTGAAATTTCACAAGCAAAACGGGTTTATTCCACATCAGGTCTAATATTCTGCACTTCCCCATCTTTCAAAAGCAGCCCATCTACATACCATTATACTG